>NC_073719.1:6182753-6326776 GCF_023634085.1 Falco cherrug | reverse complement strand
TCATTCTTAGCAATAAAAGCTCAGTGAAAGGAGGAGGAGGTGGGGCATTCATTATTAAGGCATTTGTCTTCGTAAGCAACCACTCCACCTACTGGGGCCCTACTTCCCAGAAAGTGGCTGGACATCACCTGCTGATGGGAAGTAGAGCGTAATTCTTTTTCCTTTGTTTTCCTTTGCTTCCACATATGGCCTTTGCTTTTCTTCATTAAACTGCCTTTATCTTGACCCACGAGTATTTCTTATTTTCTCTCTCTTTCCCGCTGAGGAGGGGTAGTGAGAGAACGGCTTGGTGGGCACCTGGCAGCCAGCCATGGTCAATCCACCACAGTCATTTGTGGCATCCAATATGGGACATGAGACAACGGCAGTTTTGAATTGAGTGTGCTTCTGTATTGGGTTTACATGGCAAGACTTTGGCAGCGGGGGGCTACAGGGGTGGCTTCTGTGAGAAGATGCCAGAATCTTCCCCCATGTCCAACAGAGCCAATGCCAGCCAGCTCCAAGACAGAGCTGCTGCTGGCCAAGACTGAGTCAAACAGTGACAGTGGGAGTGCCTCTGTGATAACATGTTTAAGAGGGAGAAAAACTGCTGCACAAAAGCAGATGAGAGAGGAGTGAGAAAATGTGAGAGCAACAACTATGCAGACACCAAAGTCAGTGAAGAAGGAGGGGGAGGAGGTGCTCCAGGCACCAGAGCAGAGATTCCCCTGAAGCCCATGGTGAAGACCGTGGGGAGGCAGGCTGTCACCCTGCAGCCCATGGAGGTCCACAGTGGAGCAGATATCCATCTACAGCCTGTGGAGAACCCCACGCTAGAGCAGGTGGATGCCTGAAGGAGGCTGTGACCACATGGGCAAGCCTGCACTAGAGCAGATTTTCTGGTAGGACTTGTGACTCCATGGGGGACTCACGCTGGAGCAGTCTGTTCCTGAAGGACTGCACCCCGTGGAAAGAATTCATGATGGAACAGTTTGTGAAGAGCTGCATCTCATTGGAAGGAGCCCCATTGGAGAATTTCATGGAGGACTGTCTCCCATGAGTGGGACCCCATGCTGAAGCAGGGGAAAAGTGTGAGAAGTCCTCCCCCTGAGGAGGAAAGAGCGGCAGAGACAACGTGTGATGAACTGACTGAAACCCCCATTCCCCATTTCCCTTGCGCCACTCAGGGGGAAGAGGTAGAGAAATCCGGAGTGGAGTTGAGCCTGGGAAGAAGGGGGGGGGGGGGAAGGTGTTGTAAGATTTGTTTTTATTTCTCATCATCCTACTCTGAGAGGGGGAATGATAGAGCAGCTTGGTGGGCACCTGGTGTCCAGCCAGGGTCAACCCACCACAGTGCTATAGTTACAGTAGTTATTAAGCGGCAAGTTTTTGTGTGGTCATGGAGTTTTCTGGCTGCACTGCTTTCCTCTTTATTTTGCCAAACTTGGGAACATGTTAATACAAATAATGGCTATGTGCTTTGCCCTGGCATTGATGCCCTTACTGTGCTGGGGGAGTTGTTTTGTGGAGAGGATGAGGGAATGCATCTCTCTCTTCCCATCTAGGATTGATGTAGGTGTTTTTGTTGTGCAGGCTCCTGAGGTACAGGTTCACCCTTACATGAGCTGTTTAATACTACTAATTAACACTGTTGACTTATTGTTGGGATTGCGCAATCTGGTGTGGTCCTACTGTAAGAGGAGACAACTTTTGGGTGAGGCAATACTGAAACATACCCTGAGGCATCCAGTCCCTGGGTGGCAAGGTGTGTGGAAGGATTTGGGCAGGTGCCTAGGGCCATTATCACCTCCCATGGCCTGGGATTTCACAGCTGAACAGGGAAGTAACCCTGGTAAACTGGCACACTGCCTGATAGCAGGGTGCCTTGCCTACCCCAATGAAAACCTACAGCTTCTACCACTGTACTGGGGCTTGACCTGTGCCTATTGAGCCACAATTCAGTACTATCAGAGGACTGTGATTGAGGCAGGGACCCAAACTACCTCTGAGAATGCCATGATTGAGACCAGGATACAAACTACATCTAAGAACATGATAGTTGAGACAGGGGCACAAACTGCATCTGAGAACACCATGGTTGAGATAGGGACCCAAACAACAGCTACAGTAGTTGCCCCAGTAGTGAAAAAAAAACAATGGACAAGGAGGTCAACAGGTCCATAGCGCTGATTAGAAAGGGAGGAGGAAGAAGAGGAAGGGTTTCATCAAGAAGCCGATCCTTTGGCAAAAGTGAGAGAATTCAGACTGGAAGCAGAAACTACCAGGTCCCTGACCTCATCAAAACTTATCTGAATATATGCAAGGCTTACCTTTACTCTAGGAGCGTCTGCTATTTAGTGTTTCTGGGAAAAAATTTTGTTTAGTTTATACTAGAACATCATCCATGAAAGAACTTACAGATATATGTAAGTTATTTCGCTGACTTACACTTCTCAAGGTACAACTGCAGACGTGATTTGGTTTTCCCTTTTTCGTCTTCCCTCCTCCTTCACAAAGACAATTTCCTTGAAAGTATTTGGCTACCATTTCCTTTGTTATCTCATAGAGGAAGCACACAGGAAAAGAAAGACACACACAAAGCTTTTGATCCATGTTCTGTTCTGAAGCAGGCTGTTTAGGAAATGTTTTTATTTTTTACACTGCTTTTTGCTATAAATGGGACTTCCTTACATGTAAAGGAAGTTCTTGTTTAAATATACAAAATTTTGAAAGAAAAATGGCTGGTTTACCATAATCCATAGTGACATCAGATGCTATAAAGCACAAGACAAGCATCCTTGCATTTATG
Source organism: Falco cherrug (assembly GCF_023634085.1). Classification (NCBI taxonomy): domain Eukaryota; kingdom Metazoa; phylum Chordata; class Aves; order Falconiformes; family Falconidae; genus Falco; species Falco cherrug. The sequence continues at coordinate 6,323,988 of NC_073719.1, read as the reverse complement.
TGATGCTGACTGAGTGCATTTGACGCTGACGTATTAGAGGACCAGGGGCTACAAGAGAAACAATAGCATTGGTTCCCTGTTCTGCTTGTCACCAGCAGGTCTTCACATTAATTCTCAGTCACAGTTGGTGTTGTATCTTGTTCTCCAGCTACCAAGGTAATGTTTCACATGCAAATAGGTAGAGGGATGCTGTCTGATATTTGTAGTTAAGTTTTATTTTGAAATAGATGATTTTAAATGAACTTCTGTGGTGGGTTGACCCTGGTTGGATGCCAGGTGCCCACCAAGCTGCTCTATCACTCCTCTCCTCAGCAGGGGTGTGTGTGAGAAAATAAGATGGAAGAAAAAATTGTGGGTCAAGATAAAGGCAGTTTAATAAAGGAAAAGTAAAGGCCGCGCATGGAAGCAAAGGAAAACAAAAGATGTTATTCTCTACTTCCCATCAGCAGGCAATGTTCAGCCACTTCCCGGGAAGCAGGGCTTCAGTATGCATAGCAGTTTCTCCGGAAGACAAATGCTGTAATAACAAATGTTCCCCCTCCTTCTCCATTCTCTTAGCTTTTATATCTGAGCAGACATCATATGGTATGGAATATCCCTTTGGTCAGTTTGGGTCAGCTGTCCTGGCTATGTCTCCTCCCATCCTCTTGCCCACCCCTCAGCCTACTGGTGGTGGTGGGTGGGGAATGCTGGGGAGACAGCCTTGATGCTGTGTGAGCACTGCTCAGCAGTAGTCAAAACACTGGTGTGTTATCACCACGTTTCTAGCTACCAATACAAGCACAGCACTATGAGGGCTGCTATAGGGAAAGTTAATGACGAGCGAGGGGAAGCAAGCAGCCGACTCAATATGAGTGATAAAGCAAGCTTCGATTTATTACGGCGCGATTATGTCTTATATACAGTTCCAGTTAATTATGCCTACTAGTCATCTGCTGATTGGCTAAGCTCTAAAGGGTTACATTTTCATACGTCCTCCTACTTGCGGTTTCTGCGGATAGCTAGCTACATTTTTTTTTTCCTCTCTTGTCTACGTGAATTCCTCAAAGTTATTTACAACATTAGGCACAAGGTCAGTGTTTTTCTCAGCTTCCTTCTCAGCATGCCTCAGCATAGCTGCAAGGCCTGCTTCAGCTAACTTACGCTAACTTTGTTTCACAAAGATCTTTAAGGGAGTCATGGCCATGATCACACAGCCATTCTGCAACATTTCCCCCTTTTTCTCTTTGCGCAAGCAAAACTTGTGCAGTTACACGCTCGAGTAATTTTTGAATACAAGAGAGAGCACAGCTTAAACATACGAGTGCAATGATAACAATTATTACTATAAGCAACACACTTTCAAACAGCCCTTTTAAACTACCAGAAGACCGCCCTAATAATAGAGCACCATAACTTTGTCCATTAATTATCAGAGGTCCTCGGACACGAGTTGCGATGTTTTGTGGTCGGTTGTCAATTAATGTTGTATCTACTGCTGTTGCCAGGTCCAGGCCGAGGCTCCTTCGGGTGGCGGGTTGTAACACGGTGTCTGCCGATAAGAGTTGGTCATGTCTCCTGGAGGGGGTGTCGTGAAGGTGACAGGAGTCGCAATTGGGGTCGACGCGCTGCGGCTCCTCGCGCTCGGTTTCTCGTTTCCCGTCTGCCGACAGACGTTGGTGCTGTGGGTCCCTCGCTGACAATTTTGGCACCACACTTGACGTTGTCAACATCGGTCACGGGTATGTCCTGGCTTCCCGCATCGATAGCAGAGGAAGTCTCGGCGCGTGGTGGTCGCTGGCTTCCGGGGCGCGGTAGCCCCAGGGGGGCGCAGAGGCGCAAGCGCTGCAAAAGCCTGACTTTGGGCTTGCACTAAATCTCTCCCTACTGCTTGGATTGCTTCCACTAGCAAGGCTTGCTGACCTACTGGCACCCAACTCATTCGCTCTAGCATTGTTTCTACAGAAGAATCTAAGGGCAGGGTTACTAAAATGCCTTTGGTGTAACTGTTACTATTCTCCAGAATACACTGGCACAATAACGGCCCTTTCATAAAGTTAGGTATATCTGGTGGGCTCACTGTGGAGGCCTGACTCATTCACTGTACTACGTAACTGACTTAATATTTTCCAATCGAAGCCTCCCAGGTTCCCTGTCTTTGGTTAGCGGCATTCATCTGATACGTTACAGGGAAAGCTTGTGGGGGGTTGACTTGCTCAGCAATATCAAATATTCCCTAAGCAGCTGCTTCTTGTGCTATTTTTTGCCAATTAATGCACGTAGAACGCACCAGTTTGTTTACTGTATTTTTTGTTCCTTTTTTATTTTTTTTTTTTTTTTTTAATTTTGTATTGACTGCCCACTGCTATTTTCTTCCTCAGCAGCACTTTCGTCAGATGTGTCCCCACCCTCTGGCCCCCCCGAGGCTACTGCGCCGGAGGGGGGGGCGGAGGACACGAAGGGTCTGGAGGTGGTACAGTGGGCTCTATAGGTGGTACAGAGGGCACTGTTTGTGATAAAGGGGGTATTGGAATGTAATTTTCACATGGCATAATTTTTCCTGCATTAGGATCTGCGCTTGCAAGTCGGCTTGTTACTGCTGCAGCAAGGCGCTTTTCTGCTTGATATCTTTTTATACAATTAGTTACTTCATGCCATGATTTCATCAATTTTTTTGCTGCCTTATCATCATCTATTACTAAATCCCATAAACAATCCCCATAATTACGCCATTCTTCTACTTCAAACATATGCTCAGGATCTGCAAAATATCCTTTTGCTTTACCCATAGTAATTAATCCGGCCAGATCTTTTAAAGGGCCTACTCCCCGCTTTTCTAAAAAGCATTGTAAAAGTGCTAGCGCTACCTCTTTTTCCATTGTGCACTCATTAAAGTCCTCTTTGTTGCAGCCTTTTCCCTTGGGTAGCAGCTCACGGACGGCGAACCCCTTCTTGAATTATCCTGGGCTCAAGCACGGATCGGGTACGATGCCAGCATCAGCCGATCTTCTGCTCTCTGGTCGCTGCTACCAGTGCTTCTCCGTCCTCGCTGTCCGGTGAAGAACAAGGTTAGGGGTCCCTTGTTCGGGCGCCACTTTGACGAGCGAGGGGAAGCAAGCAGCCGACTCAATATGAGTGATAAAGCAAGCTTCGATTTATTACGGCGCGATTATGTCTTATATACAGTTCCAGTTAATTATGCCTACAAGTCATCTGCTGATTGGCTAAGCTCTAAAGGGTTACATTTTCATACGTCCTCCTACTTGCGGTTTCTGCGGATAGCTAGCTACATATTTTCTTTTCCTCTCTTGTCTACGCGAATTCCTCAAAGTTATTTACAACATTAGGCACAAGGTCAGTGTTTTTCTCAGCTTCCTTCTCAGCATGCCTCAGCATAGCTGCAAGGCCTGCTTCAGCTAACTTACGCTAACTTTGTTTCACAAAGATCTTTAAGGGAGTCATGGCCATGATCACACAGACATTCTGCAACAAGTTCACCCCACCCCAGCCAGACCAAATACAAGGGTGCTGCCAAAGCTTTTATGGTCAGCCAATCAAAACAGACAATCATCTTCAGTTTACATGTGTGATGGGTTGACCTTGGCTGGCTGCCAGAAGGCCACTCAGCCATTTTCTTAGTCCCCATACTCATCAGCACAGGGGGAGAAAATAAGATGGAAAAGCTCATGGGCTTTTATAAAGACAGGGAAATCACCAATTATTGTCATGGGCAAAACAGGCTTTACTTGGGGAAAAATAATTTATTGCTAATTAAAATAGGATAAATGGTGAGAAACAAAGACAAAAACTAAAACAACTTCTTCCCACCTTTCTTTAGACAGAACTTCACTCCTTCATTCCCAACTCTTCTACCTTCTTCCCCCCCCCCCCCCCCCCCCAAACAGTGCAGAGGGGATGGGGAATGGGGGTTTGCAGTCAGCCAGTTCATAATAGTTCCCCTCTGCTGCTTTTTCTTCCTCACACTTTTCCCCTGCTTCTGCGAGGAGTCCTTCCCATGGGCTGCAGGTCTTGAAGAACTGCTCTGGCATGATCCTCTCCACAGGCTGCAGGGAATACCTGCTTCACCATGGTCTCTTCCATGGGATGCAGGAGAATCTCTGCACCAGCACCTGGAGCACCTCCTCTGCCCCCTTCTTCACTGACCTTGGTGTCTGCAGGGTTGTTTCTCTCACATTTTTTCCCCCTCGCTCCTCTCTCTCTCACACACTGCTGCACAGCGATTTTACCCTTTCTTAAATATGTTATTCACAGAGGCACCACCAGCATCACTGATTGGCTTAGCTTTGGCTAGTGGTGGGTCCGTTATGGAGCTGGCTGGAAGTGACTGTCACAGGGGCAGCCCCTGGTCTCTTCTCACAGAAGCCACCCCTGCAAGCCCCCCCCTCCACTACCAAAAGCTTGTCATGTAAACCCAGTCCAACATGACAGGCTTCAATTCCATTTATTCACAGAAGACATAAATAAATAATCTTAATTGCCAAGATGTAAAAAATTTAGAATGGCACACTTTTGTTTATGGATGCAAAGTCCTGTCCAAGTAATATAATATGTGAAGGATCAGGAAATTTGATAGAAGCCGTTAGGTTATGTAATAAAAGCTCACATGCACACTCGCAAAGGAGCTCAGAGAGACAGTGGCAGGAAGGGGAGCCCAAATAATACCCTGCTTGGCTACTCCTAGGCCTATCACAGGGACCAGCAACACATGAAAGGTCCATGTCTACAAGCCCAGAGGAGCACAGGAGCACAAAATACCATACAGGGACCCAAATTAAGGAAAGAACACCTTCTCCAGGCCCCTCCTAGGGATGTCCCAGGAGACTCATCAGCCCCCTTAATGTAGGTATGAAATCCATCAAGATGAGCAGCTCTCCAGATCACCTTTCAGTTGCTGCATAGGGGTATTGGGCATAGTATTTGATGCAGGGGAAAAACATTTTGGGATTGCAGAGGACTCATTATGGGATGTTTAGGGAAGGAAGCAAAGGTGGGGAAAGGGAGGGATCTAAGTGATTTGTGGAGGAACAAGTGTGGGGAAATAGAGGCACAATGGGATGAAAAGGGCCAGTCGTATGTAAATAGTTTGCTGATTAGTACAGTTGTCTGGCTTTGCCCTGTGCCTAATCAGTGCAGTCTGTCCTCCCTTATTAAATTCCTTTCTAATTCCTTTCCTGGATGAGGGGCTCTTTGTTCTGTGTGTATATGCATGTATGGGGGGGTGAATGCCAGCAAGTGAAGTCAGATCACGAGTCAGAGGGCACATGTGTCCACGGTGCCAGCAACTGGAGTGGGTATGGTTGTGCGTGTGATCACTAGCAAAAATCAAGCTGGACTAGCAGGTGAATATATGAAATGGCCTGTGAGCAATGGGGTGAGTGGGTCTCCAGGGGCCAGCTCTGGGTGTGAGAGCAATTGTGTATCTCTAAGGGCAAAAGCACAGCAGAGATGGCTATGGAACCAAGGGAATCCAAGACAGCCCTGTGTGTTAGAGCACCTATGTATCTCTAAGGGCAAGGGCATAGGGGAGAATGGGAGAACTGTGGAAGTGAGACAGCCTATGTATCTCTAAGGGCAACAGCACAGTGGGGTCAGCTATTGGGACTGGGGGAGTCCCAGCTAACTCTTGTAGTGAGACCTCCCTAATTATCTCTAAGGGCAAGAGCAAGGAGTTCAGTTATTGGACCAGAGGAGTCTGGGTCAATGTTTGGTGTGAGAGTGCCTGTATATCTCTAAGGGTGAGAGCACAGGGGGGTCAGCTATGACACCAGGGGAGTCCCTACAAAACTGTTTGTGGGAGCTCTAAAGGCAAGACCACAGGGGGTTGGCTGTGGGATGAGGGGTGTCCCAGCCAACTCTGAGTGTAAGAATGCCTGTGTATCTCTGAAGGCAAGAGCACAGGGCAGTCAGATATAGGATCAGGGGAGTTCCATCTAATTATGGGTGTGAAAGTGCCTGTGCATCTCTAAAGGCGAGAGCACATAGGAGTACATGCAAAATAAGGAATTAATTTACTATTTCCCATCAGCAAACAGATGGGAAGTCCTTTTGGTCTAAGGGAGGTTGCTGCCAAAGGGTATGGGACCAAAGGGGTGTCAGGTATTGGGACCTGGAAAATCCCAGTCATCTGTATGTGTGTGTGTGTGCGCATGTGACAATCTATACCAGCAACTGTAGTGGGGCTGCAGCCTTGGGGGCTTGTATGTCCATGTACCAGCAAGTGGGGGGACTGGGATTCAGAGGCCAGCTACTAGACAAACTGACTGTCTAGGCCCAGCTGCTGGAGGGATTCACCTTGTACATATGCGTATATATATTCTCACTAGTTGAACTCCATCCTGCTCAGCTAGAGAGAGGAGCAGGATGAGGACATTGGTGCTGCCTACATTCTTGTGAGTGCCATGTATATATGTGGTATATACATGTGCTTTGTGTGCATGTGCCTCCTGGGAATACATCTTCAGTCTCACTACTGGTTGGACTGGAAGCCATTGAGCAGCAGCAGCCTCATCTCTCTCAGGCTGTTGGTTCTAGCATGATATATTTTCCTCTAACAGAAGGTAATGAATTCTCCAAGCTCAGAAATTTAGCTAGTTATTTATGTATTGCAATATGGGGTTTGGAACCATATGTGGACACATAAATAAGCCAGTATTTCTCCACAAACTTGTTCACCCAGGCACTTGTGACCATGTAGCTTGTATGAAGGCTAATAATCAGTCTTTGTAACAGCATTAAAACTTTGAAGTTTTTTTATTATGTTTAAGGAAAATCAAGGTATACCTTGTACTGTACCAAACATTTGTTTTATTTATTGACTTCTGTTTTCTTTAGAGTTATATTTCACATAATATTATTCTGTCAAAGATTTATTTTTCTCCGTGTGGCAATTAGAAGCTAGACTTATGTTCAGATTTAATGAACTGGTCCCTTTTGTAAAATCTCTTAAGTTAAAAGTGTCCTACAAAGGTGTATTGGGTCTGGCTGTGACCCCATAGCAGCCCTCATAGTGCTGTGCTTTGTATTAGTAGCTAGAAAGGTGGTGATAACACAGCAGTGTTTTGACTACTGCTAAGCAGTGCTCCCACAGCATCAAGGCTGTCTCTTCAACATCCCCCCACTCTCTCACCAGTAGGCCTGGGCATGGGCAAGAGGTTGGGAGGGGACATAGGCAGGACAGCTGACCCAAACTGACCAAAGGTTTCAGCTGGGATAGAGTTAATTTTCTTCTTAGTAGCTGGTGCAGTGATATGTTTTGGATTTGGTGTGAGAACAACACTGATAACACACTAATGTTTTTGGTTGTTGCTAGGTAATGTTTATACTAAGTCAAGGACTTTTCAGTTTCTTGGGCCCTGCCAGCCAGAGGGCTGGAGGGGTATGGGAAATTAGGAGGAGACACAGCCAGGACAGCTGTCCCGAACTAGCCAAAGGGATATTCCATACCACATGACATCATGCTGAGTATATATAAGCTGGGGGAAAAAGGTGGTGGTGGGGACGTTTGGCATTGTGGTGTTTGTCTTCCCAAGTAACCATTATGCGTGATGTAGCCCTGCTTTCCTGGAGATGGCTGTCTGTAGAAGAATTATAGAGGACTGTATGAAAAATTTATTTGTTAAAAGGTTGTAATGATTGTTAAAAACATAAGGTATGAAATGTTAAAAAAAAAAAAAGGGGAATTGTAGAGGAAGAAGCAGAGAGAAGAGAGAGAGAATGTGCGCCTGGGATGAGGAGAGACTAGGAGAAGGCAGCAGAGGGCCTGGCATGAAGAGTATGTTGGTATGAGATGGTAAAAGACCTTGTTGCAGCTTCATAGTTTGGAGAGTGCTGCGACACCTGCCTGCCGATGTGCAATAGTGAATGAATTCCTTGCTTTGCTTTGCTTGCGTGTGCAGCTTTTGCTTTACCTATCAAACCAGGGGTCCTCAAACTTTTTAAACAGGGGGCCGGCGTGTGGATGAAGTGGCAGGCAGTCATCTGTGGCTGCTTGGTTCCCCCCCCCAACCCCCGGCGGGGGGGGGGGGCGGGGGGGTTCTGTAAATACCGGGGGCCGGATTGAGGACCCTGGGGGGCTGTATCCGGCCCACGGGCCATAGTTTGAGGACCTCTGTATTAAACTGTCTTTATCTTAACCCATGAGTGTTCTCACCTTTACTCTTATGATCCTCTCCCCCATCCCACTGTGGGGGGAGTGAGTGACCGGCTGCGTGGTGCTTGGTTGCCAGCCGGGATTAAACCATGACATACTGTTAATTAATACTGTTGGCATATTATAGGCTTTTTGGAATTTCGTCTCGTCCTGGTGTAAGAGAAGACAACTTTTGGGTGAGGCAATACTGAAATGTGCCCTAAAGGTGGCCGGTCCCGGGGTGGCAGGGTGTGTGGAAGGATTTGGGCAGATTCCTGGGACGGTTATTACCTCCCATAACCTGGCACTTTACACCTGGACAGGCAAGCAACCCTGGCACACTGACACGCCACCTTATAGAAGGGTGCCTTGCCTACCCCAATGAAAACCAACAGCTTCTAGCACTGTGCTGGGGCCTGGCCTGTGCATATTGAGCCACAGTTCAGTACTCTCAAAGGACTGTGATTGAGGCAGGGACCCAAACTGCATCTGAGGACACCATGGTTGAGATAGGGACACAAACAACAGCAACTACAGTAATTGACCCAGTAGTGAAAAAGAAACAGTGGACAAGAAGAACAATGGGGCCATATCAATTAGAAAGGGAGGAGGAAGAAGAGGAAAGTTTTGATCAAGACACCAGTCCTTTGACAAAGAAATTGGAGGAAGGAGTGAGAGAATATGGACAAGAAGCAGAAACTACCCAGTCCCTGACCTCATCAGAACTTTGAGATATGTGGAAAAATTACAGTCACCAGCCAGGTGAGTGGATTGCTGCCTGGCTGCTCTGATGCTGGGATAACAGGGCTGACAGTCAGCAACTGGAAGGCAAGGAAGCCCAACATCTGGGATCCCTTGCTAGCAACCGGGGATTTGAGAGAAGAATTGGAAAAGAGGCAGGAATCTGCGGTCTCTGGAGATGGCTCCTCTCAAATGTGAGGGCGAGACATCCATTCAAGGAAGATCTTGTGAACTCCTCAGGAAAGTGGACTACCGCAGACAAAAGCATCCAGTACCTGAGAGAACTAGCGGTACTGGAAGTCATCTACAGTGATCTGGATGATGGTGTGGTCTCCAAAGATCCAGAGGATGTCCTGTGCACACAGGCCGTGTGGAGGAAGGTGATTCAAAGTGCCCCAACATCATATTCTAACATCTTGGCAGCAATGTATTGCCCGGATATGGATACACCAACTGTGGAGAAAGTGTCTTCTTGGCTCCAAAACTTTGAAGAAAATCTCTGTACTCCCTTATCCCTATGGGCCAGCACCTTGGCTGTCAAGGGCGCCCCAAGAAAACAGTCCTCTCCTGCTCCAGTCTGAGGGAAAGGGAGCCCCAGGCACATGCCGCATGGTGCACTGTGGTTCTTCCTGCATGACCAGGGGGAGGACATGAGGGAGTGGGATGGTGAACCCACCTTTAAGCTGGAAGCCCGTGTACGTGAACTGAGAGTTAAGAACTGTTAAGAAGGGGTCACCCAAGAAGGCTGTCAGCGTAGTGGCTGTAGAGACACAAGAAGGCAATCAATGCTCTCCCAGACACAGAAGAACTGAAATCGCCTCCCTTGATCCTGGTGAGGGGACTTCTGGTCTGGCACTGCAAGGGTCAGACAGTGAATATTCTGACCAGGAACAGGAATAGAGGCTCCCTGCCTTCAGCCAAGAGGAGGAAAGGGATGACTGGACCATGTGGATCCGATGGCCTGGCACATCATACCCACAGAAGTATAAGGCTTTGGTAGACACTGGTGCACAGTGTACGCTGGTGCCATCAGGGTATAGGGGCACAGAACCCATCTGCATCTCTGGAGTGACAGGGGGATGCCAAGAATTGTCTGTATTGGAGGCTGAGGTGAGCTTAACGGGACAAGTGGGAAAAGCACCCCATTGTGACCGGCCCAGAGGCCCCTCGTATCCTTGGCATAGCCTACTTCAGGAGAGGACACTTCAAGGACACAAAGGGGTACCAATGGGCTTTTGGTGTAGCCACTGTGAATACAGAGAAGATCAAGCAGCTATCTACCCTGCCTGGCCTCTCAGAAGATCCCTTCGTTGTGAGGCTGCTGCAAGTTGAAAACCAGCAGGGGCCAATTGCTACCAGGATGGTGCACTGGTGGCAAAATCACACGAGCTGAGACTCCCTGGCTCTCATCTGTGAGCTGATGCATCAACTGGAGAGCCAAGGAGTGATCAGCAAGACTCACTCACATTTTAATAGTCCCATATGGCCAGCACAAAAGTCTGATGGAGGGTGGAGGTTAACAGTAGACTATCGTGGCCTGAATGAAGTGGCGCCACCACTGAGTGCTGCTGTACTCAGACATGTTAGAGCTCCAATATGAACTGGAGTCAAAGGCAGCCAAGTGGTATGCTACAATTGACATAGCCAATGCCTTTTTCTCAATCCCTTTGGCAGCAGAGTGCCAGCCACAGTTTGCTTTCACGCAGAAGGATGTCCAATACACCTGGAATCGACTGCCCCAGGGGTGGAAGCACAGCCCTACCATTTGTCATGGACTAATCCAAACTACACTGGGAAAGGGTGATGCCCCTGAACATTTACAATACATCAACGATATCATTGTGTGGAGCAGCAAGGCAGAAGAAGCATTTGAGAAAGGAAAAAGAGTAATTCAGATTCTTCTGAAAGCAGGTTTCGCCATAAAGAAAAGCAAGGTCAAGGGACCTGCACAGGAGATTCAGTTCTTGGGAATAAAATGGCAGGATGGATGCCGTCATGTGCCTATGGATGTGGTCAACAAGATAGCAACTATGTCTCCAGCAGATAGCAAGAAGGAAACACAAACTTTCCTAGGCTTTGTGGGGTTCTGGAGAATGCGGTTATAGTCAGCTTGTGAGCCCTCTCCATCAAGTAACCCGAAAGAAGAACTATTTTGAGTGGGGCCCTGAGCAACAACAAGCCTTTGAGCACATCAAACAGGAAATAGCTTGTGGGGTAGCTCTTGGGCCTGTCTGGACAGGACCATCTGTGCAAAACGTACTCTACGCTGCAGCTGGGGAGCATGGTCTCACCTGGAGCCTCTGGCAGAAAACATCAGGAGAAACTCGAGGTCGACCATTAGGGTTTTGGAGTATCGAGGGTATCAAGAATCAGAAGCCCACTATGCCCCACCTGAAAAAGAGATACTTTCAGCATATGAGGGGCTTTGAGCCACTTCAGAAGTTGTTGGTACAGAAGCACATCTCCTTTTGGCACCATGATTGCCTGGGCTACACTGGATGTTCAAAGGAAACCTCCCCTCTACACAACACGCAACCAGCGCTAGATGGGGTAAGTGGGTAGCGTTGATCACGCAACAAGCTCGACTGGGGAATCCCAGCCACCCAGGAATTTTGGAAGAGATCATGGACTGGATCGAAGGCAGAGATTTTGGAGCACTGCCTGAGGAGGTGACTCGTGCCCAAGAGGCACCACCATGAGTTATCAGAAGATGAAAGGCGTTATGCTTTGTTTACTGATGGATCCTGTTGTGTGGTAGGAAACCATCAGAAGTGGAAAGCTGCTGTATGGAGTCCCACACAACAAGTTGTTGAGGCCACTGAAGGAGAAGGGGAGTCAAGTCAGTTTGCAGAAGTGAAAGCCATCCAAGTAGCCCTAGACATTGCTGAATGAGAAAAGTGGCCAGCACTCTATCTCTATACTGACTCCTGGATGGTGGCTAATGCCCTATGGGGGTGGCTACAACAGTGGAAGAAGACCAATTGACAGTGCAGGGGCAAACCCATCTGGGCTGCTGCATTGTGGCAGGGCATCACTGCCCAGGTAAAAACCATGGCTCTAAAGGTACATCACGTAGATGCTCACATGCCCAAAAGCCACGCCACTGAAGAACTTTGAGAGAATGAACAGGTAGACAAAGCTGCCAAAATTGAAGTAGCTCAGGTGGACCTGGACTGGGAGCATAAGGGTGAGCTATTTGTAGCTCGATGGGCCCACGAAACATCAGGACATCTAGGGAGAGATGCAACATGCAGATGGGCTCATGATCGAGGGGTGGACTTGGCCATGGATGCCATCACACAGGTCACCCATGAATGTGAAACGTGCTGCAATCAAGCGAGCCACTTGAGTAAAATCTCCCTGGAATAGAGGGTGGTGGATGGGTTTTTGATATGGCGACACCTGGCAAATTGACTGTATTGGACCATCGCCACGAACATGCCAAGGCAAGCACTATATACTCACCATGGTGGAAGCAACTACTGGGTGGCTAGAAACATACCCTGTAAGCCATGCCGCTGCTCGAAACACCATCTTAGGCCTTGAAAGAAAAATTTTGTGGCAGCATGGTACCCCAGAGAGAATTGAATCAGACAATGGGACTCATTTCCAAAATAACCTTATAAACTCCTGGGCAAAGAAACATGGCATGGAACGGGTGTATCACATCCCCTATTACTCACAAGCCTCTGGAAAGATTGAGAGCTATAATGGACTGTTAAAGACTATGCTGAGTGTTGGGCAATGGAGCATGGAAGAATTGGGATACAAATGCAGCAGATGCCACTTGGCTGGTTAACACCAGAGGATCTGCTAACTGCCCTGGTCCTGCCCAAACAAAGCCCCTACATACTGTGGGAGGAGATAGGGTCCCCGTAACACACATAGGGAAATGGCCAGGGAAGGCAGTGTGGATTGCTCCTCCCATGGGAAAAGGAAAACTCATTCATGAGATTGTCCTCACTCAAGAACCTGGGTGTACTTGGTGGGTAATGCAGAAGGATGGGGAGACCTGGTGCGAGCCTCAAGGAAATTTAACCTTGGGGGAAAAATAAGCTGTGATGTGAGTTCTACGTTGTAGGAAGTAATGCAGCAGGAGTGACCTGAACCGACGAGGAGTGAGATTTGCAAGGAACCAGACGAGTGCAATGATGACCCAAACCAAACTGGTGCTGGTGCCCAACAATCGAACATACTGCTTCTCCTGTCCTGAGTACCTATCTTGACAGATGGGGCCCAAGTCATAGCCTATTATGAACATCTGAAGGAGTAGAGGAAGCTCATGGAATGGAAAAGTAATTATCTATCATTTAAAGGACAGGGGATAGCAGTTAATGAGAATGTATAAATCTGTATGTTGGGTATAAAGATGGTTTAAGTCTGTAGTTTCAGTTGTAAGTGTTGGTAAGAAGGAATGTCAGTAATGAGAATGAAATACAATGGAATGGTTAGAAAATATATATATATATATATGTATTAAGTTATGTGGGACCTAAGCATGACACAAATGGTATGGAATAAGGGGTGGAGATTGTATTGGGTCTGGCTGAGCCCCATAGTAGCTCTCATAGTGCTTTGCTTTGTATTGGTAGCTCGAAAGGTGGTGATAACACACCAGTGTTTGGGCTACTGCTGAGCAGCAGTGCTCACACAGCATCAAGGCTGTCTCTAACATTCTCACACACACCCCAGTAGGCTAGGGTTGGGCAAGATCTTGGGAGGAGACATAGCCAGGACAGCTGACCCAAAGTGATCAATGGGATTTTCCATACCATATGACATATGCTCAGATACAAAAGCTAAGAGAAAGGGGAGGCATTCGTTATTTATGACATTTTTTCTTCCTGAGCAACCACTACGTGTACTGAAGCTTTGCTTCCTGGGAAGTGGCCAAACATCTTGTGACCTTTGCTATTGCTTCATTAAACTGCCTTTGTCTTGACCCACAAGTTTTTTTCATCTTATCTGTCCCCACCCCATTCTGCTGAGGGGCGGAGTGATAGAACAGCTTGGTAGGCACCTGGTGTCCAGCCAAGGTCAACCCACCGAAGAGGGTCCCCCATGGAGAGTCGGCAAAGTCACAACAATCACACCAATATGGCTACATGCCATGCTCACTTTATTAAACAAACAGGTCATATTTATAACTTAAACCGACCACTCACCCGACTTTACACACAGGTGAGTGGATAAAAGTCTCTGGCCATGCGGGCGACCATATCACTGATTGGTGAGCATGCTGCAGGCACCTGATCAGAGTGTGCTGATGAGAGTGTGTTGATTCCGTGGTTCCCAGGACTTGCTCTGCACCTGGCTTCTTGTTTGTGCACAGCTTGTTTTCTTTTTCCCACTGCTTGTTCCAAGGACAATTTAAAGTTGCTCTGCAGCTTCAACTAACAGGCCTGAGTTGTCCAACCCGGACAATGGTAACATATGTCCTTGGTCCTTTAAAAATCCCTCTACAAGCCACCACACTGGATATGAACAAACTATGCGATAAAATGCAATGTACCTTTATTTTGCTTATTTAGTTGTGAGTGTGTGAGTCATATGGCAGGAATATGCCTTTTAAGCTGGCTAAGTAGCTGCACAGTCACAGTGACAAAGTTCAGTGACAGTAGGCAGAGAGGGACTCCTCCAGAATAAGAATACTTGAGGGGCTTAAATTAATCCTGAAACAGGTTTTTAAATGCTGATTTTAGAGGAAGAGTATTCACATGACTAAGCTGAATAATCAGCGTGGAAATTAAAATGCTAAGGCTTGAGCGGGCCTCTTGACTGAACTCTCACCCTGTCTCCTGAAACAATAATTATCACTGTGTAACCTTTATGATAAATTAGTCCCTGTGCTAAAGAAAGCAGATTCCAGACTGACCTTGAGCAGTTCTGTGGCCTTGCGTACGTAACAGGATGCGAGTTATACATATCTGTTATCTGTATTATGCATAGTGTCTCTAAGTATCCACTTTACAGGGAGAGTTCACATCAACAGTCTGTTTCTCTGCTGCTATGTTCTCTCCCATAGCTATAGTAAATAAACTGCTTCTGACCCGACCAAAAATTTGTATTCCAGTTATTCCATGACATAATCTGATGCCATGACTTGGATTCACACATCTTGCTTCACCTGGGAGGACTGCAGACTGCTCCCTGCCAAAACCCCTTGGTGCCACTCAGAAAGGTGCGGGACCTTTCGACATACCCATTGGCTTGTTGAAATGGTGTGCAAATTAGAAGGAGCGATCCCCCTTGTACCTGGCACTGCAATAAACATACTTGATTTATAACTCTCCTCAAGTTGTAGAGTTCAATTCCGCATGTCAATTTGATGACCCAGGTGGGACATTCTCTGTCCAGCTGCGGGACCTGCTGAGGATGGGACTCATCTGGGCGCCCCTGAGATTTCTCGGGAGGACTCTCCTCCTCACCCAGATCATGGCAGGGACAGACAAGGACCATCATTGGAGGACCAGTTATGTTGTAATTGGGTTGGGGATACCTGTTAGTTGTGAGGAGACGTCCTATGCGAGATAAAGAGCGATGGTGCTTGCCCCTGGAAAGGTTGGGTATGGTAATTTGGGTGCTCTCCTTGATACAGCAGCAAGAAGGGGCCTCTTGAGGGGTAACTTAGGTTTTCTCTGGAGTGGTGTGTTTTGGCCATGGTAATTTGGGTTCTCTTCAAGAATGTGTTTTGGTCATTTTGTCATCTGTTGTAAAATTTGGTACCATGTATTATTTGAGACCTCTTGTTTATATTTGATGCTCTGGAATGGCATAACGTTGTTTGAGTTTGGAATTTCCATTACAAAATGGTATTTTTGTTATCTATCTGAGTGAGCAGAGTGAGTGAGTGTATAACGGGCCCTTTTGTGTGTTTTGTGCAACTGAGATGTAGCTCAGCTACGAAGAAAGTGCTGAAACCTGTAACTTGTAATAATTTTTATTATTAACTGTATTGTATAAAGTTGAAATGGGAGGTCAACAGAGTGGGGAAATAGTAAAAAAGAGCCCTTTGGGTTGTATTTTGGCTCATTGGAAGAATATAGGAGGAGCGCCAAGTGGGAGTGTGAATCTGAAAACATTGATAAAATATTATAATCAATGGTGGCCTTTATATATTTTAGAAGATCAGGAAAATGTAACACCTTGCTACAGTTAATGCTATTTTTAAGATGACAAGGAACATTGGATGAAGTAATGTATGCAGGTATGTTTTTCACATTGAGAAGTCATACAGAGTGTGGCGGAAGGAGTGCGGGATTAATATAGCACCACCCAATCCTTTGATTTTGACTCTAGAAAAGGATAGGGAAAAATTGAGACCTAAACTAGAAAGATGTTCTTGTTGAATTTTTTGTGTAATATGTGATTGCTATGTTTTGTAAGAAACAGCCTCAGGTTGTGGCTCCTCCTGTGGAGCAACCGGGGTGAAGCACGTTGTGAGATAAAAACTTGCACTAATGTAGGACCTGAAGTGGGGGGAAGTAAAGGACCCTATGGAAGTGTTAAAGTATTGGGGTGAGTTTGTATAAAACCCCATACTCACTCGAAGGTGCGACTGAATCATGCTGGACGCATGGCAGGGTGTTTTCTGTTTGCCTGCAAAGGCATGATATGTAAGAACACAGACTTAAAGCAACAAGTAGCAGATTTGCATTCAGGGTACGAAAGGGTTAAAGCAGAAGTGCCGTTGCAGAGGCAGGCATTTGTAACCGCTGCAGAGCAGGAAGAGCTCTCCTGCCCGAATCCTTCAGAAAGTGAGGAGGAGGGGGTTGCTATTGCTGACAATAGAACAGAAGGACCTGAAAACGTTACCCCAATTGCTGCACGCATTTGTAGTGCAACGGGACCGGTAACTGGCACCTTTAGGGCAGGCAATGGGACCAGAGGGTCAGACAAGAATAAAGGTGAATTTTTGATGGGAGATTTAGATGCTTGGAAATCAGTTGTGAAAGACTCTCAGGATGATCCAATAGGAGTAGAAAAAGGTTTGAGTTGATTGTTACTGGGTAATTGTGATGTAGAAAAATTGATAGAAGAAGCATGGAAAGTGTATAGCAGGTGGGACAAGAAAAGCTGGGTCATGCTGTAGTCGCAGCTATGGTGGCTGCTTTGGGAAAAGTGAAAACTGGTAGAGGGACTAATATGAGAAGATGAGGCAGAGGAGGAGTGTCAGGCAGAGGTGAAGGGGTGAATCCCTCTCCTGTGGGACCGGATCAGTGTGCATATTGTAGAGAAAGTGGGCACTGAAAGCTAAAGAACCATCAGGGGGTTTGGGTGACTGGATTAGAACTAGACTGACGGGACTTGGGGAAACAACCCTAGTGGATCCACTGGTTAAATTAAAGCTAGGAACTAGAGAAAAACGAGGTGGAATTTTTAGTGGATACAAAAGCAACTTATTTGGTGTTAAACTTCAGTGAGAAAAGAATTTGATACAGTTGTGGGAACTACTGGCCGCCAGGAAAAAGCATTCTGAAACCTTTAAAGTACAAATAAAGAAAACAAATAAGAATGCCAAATTCACCAAAATCTTAGTTGGGATGAGATTTATTAGAACATCTAGACATTTAGAGAAGGAGAAATGGAACTAAAAGTTAAAGATGATAAATTAATTGAAATCTTGAGCTTATCTTTAATTCAATAGAAAAGTGGAAAAGAGAACTTCCCTTGTTGCAGATTATCTTAAGATTTTACTGAATCTTTCTATATTTTGTGTTTATGTAACAGTTAGTTATAAGAGCATTTTGATTTTAAGGAGTTAACTAACCTCCATGTTAGAATTATGTTAGCACTTATTAACCAATGACGTATGAATCGCTGTGCTGCTTGTTATCCGAGACTGTTACTTGAAGTCCCTATGCTATAGACCATAATACCCTTAGTCTTTACTCTCTAGACCATAACCAGAGCACCTAGGTTCTATTGTGTATAGGATGAGTTACTGGACAGCTTGGCAAGGCTGATATCCAGCTGTCCAACTTGGCAACAAAACTTGCTTTTAAGGTGTCCTGAAGTGAACTACCTTCATTATAATACTAAAAATCACACCCACAGGTCAAGATGACCCTTACCCAGGTGAAGACCCTTCCCCTGTGCAAGTGTAGTAACAGAAAAAGATGACACAGCAAATATTACAATTATATGCAAATTTCTAACCAATCATTGTAACTGGGAGTGTACGACCTTGTAATTTTGTGTATAAATGTAATGGTAAAATCTACACAGGTGTGCTTAATTTGTGGAGATGCCACTGAGCACCCAGCGCTGCAATAAAGGAATGCCTGCTTCTTAATACTACATTGGTTTCAAGAGGTTTGATTCCCGATTTCAGTGATAGTGTTGATTTAAAGAACGTAGTCAAAATTTGTTAGTGACTAAGTATCCTTTATTGGCAGCGCTGGATGCACGGGGGATCCTTCCGCCTAATGTGCATGTCTAAAGTAACTAACTATCTTATATTTATACCATAAAACAATGACTATTCAATTAACGCCTATACATAGTTATTACCTAAACCTGCCTACTCTCGCTTTGTATGTTAATTAGCTTATCAGTCTTTTGTGCTTGCACAAATTCTTCCAAGAATTGTGGGCAGGGGTCCTCGGGACGTGGGCAGTGGTCTTTGGGAGGAAGGCCTTAGGTCTTCCTCAAGGTGTACTTTTCACCTTTTGCCAGAAAATGCTGAGCTGGCTGAGTTGGCTGTTTTCCAAACCTGCAGAACCAGTTTCAACCAATTCTCGCTTTATCTGTCTTTCCCCCCACCGGGGTGTTTTAGCTTAAGTTTGATCATAACAGAAGGACAACAGATAACAGGATGTTAGCTTAGGTTTCAACAAAAGGTCGACGGACAACAGGATAGCATTACAAGATGTTGACAAACAATACACATTGAGGATGTCATTATTCTATCCTACAGTGAATTCATACAATATCCGTGTCAGCTAGGTTAAGTAAGCAGAAAGGTTTGAGTGGGGTATAGAAATGAAACAACAGGTGAATGGTATGGTCACAGGGTATTTAGATGTGTCGGGTAATATGGGATCCAAGCATGATGTAAATGGTATGGAATAAAGGGTAGAGATTGTCCTGGGTCTGGCTGGGATGGAGTTAACTGTCTTTGTAGCAGCCTGTATGGTGCTGTGCTTTGCATTTGTGGCTAAAACAGTTTTGATAACACACCAGTGTTTTAGCTATTGCTATAAAGTGCTCACGCAGCATCAATGCTTTTTCTTTCTCCCCCCTCCCCCCCCCAAAAAAAAAAAAAAGTCAGTAGGATAGGAGTGAGCTAGACATTGGTAGGGGACATAGCCAGGACAGGTGACCCAAACTGACCAAAGGGATATTGCATACCATATATTTTGCATGCTCAGCAAAAGCAGGAGGAAGGGGGTATGTTTGTGGTTATGACAATGTCTTCTGAAGCAACTGTTATGTATGCTGAGGCCCTGCTTCCCAGGATGTGGCTGGACATCTGCCTGCAAATGGGAAATAGTGAATGAACCTCTTTTTGCTTGTGTATGAGCTTTAGCTCTCTTTAATAAACTATCATTATCTCAGTCCGCAAGTCCTTTTATCTTCCTTCTATTTTATCCCCATCCTGCAGGAGAGTGAGAGAGAAGCAGGGTGTCTGCTGGCCAGTATCAACCCACTACAGCTTTTTATATTATTTATAGTGTTTAGAAGTTTATCACTCATGTTTTACAAGAGTTGTCTTGCATAAACTGATATGGAAAATAATCTAGCAAGTAACCTAAAACTCTGCTGCAGGCAGGAATTGCATAGATAACAGGAACCATCAATATGCAAGATGGAGCCCTATTGTCTGCAAAAGGCGGTTTGAAGCTCAGTCTGCTCAGCATTCCAAGGAGGGGGCTGTTAGCACTGATGCAGATGAGCTCAACAAGAATGTAGATAAGGAACCTTCTGACAAAGACGTGCTAACTGTGAAAAGAAATAAACTGTTGAAGAGATAAAACTCAAGGATACTAGAAATCCAAGCAAAAGTAGGGTAAAGGTAATTGTGGTAGTGGAAGATCGCGACCTCCTACTCAAATATCTCCCCCCCAGGAGGCGAATCCCCAGCTCGGGGAGCATGCGTAGTGAATTAAAAAGGAGCTGTACCCTTAAATCGAAGCGGGAAAGAAACTAACCAATAATTAGTTAGGAGGCGTCGACTTTAGGCGGAACTAACCAACTTAACTGTATACATGTGCATTGTGAGTTGAACTAGGTGTGCAAGTTAGGAGGAATGATCTTCCTTGCACCCAGTGCTGCAATAAACATACCTGCTTTATAACCTTCCATGGGTTGTGTTTTCACAAGTCAAAGCTATGTATGATTTGGAAGTAGGTGAGTTTCTTTTTCCCACATAGAGAATACTGGATCAGTGCCTCCATAGGTAGGAAGTCTGAAAATCTTGGGCGCTGCAATCACCATCATGGGCCCTGTAGTTCAAGTGCTGTGTATCGCTATGCAAGTGTAGTAGGTGGGTTCCTATGCCAGTTTATATCATGCAGCCTGCTAAGCTGATGAAGCTCACCATAGGAGAGAGCATAGCTGGAGGGCAGTAGTGCTCTTGCTTTCCTTTAAGTAAGATGCCTGTAACTGGCTGCAGTTTTGATATCAAGGATGATATGGAGAAATAATGTGAAATGGGGATAATGGACATGGATTGTGATTGTATGTGTCTGCTTAAGGAATGTGGGTATGGTGACTAGTCATGGGTGCGGTGACAACCACAGTTTTGAGGAGACGCCTGCCCCTCTTCCTCTAACAAAGGGGAGACGCCTGCCCTTCTTCCTCTAACAAAGGGGCTATTTAAAAGAGAATAAGAAAAGATGAGAGACATTCAAATGCTATCTAGAGGGAGGGAGTGCTAAGTCTCCTTGCTGGAAAAGATCGGGTGGTCACAAGGACATGAATCACCTGAAGAAGATCGGATGGTCACAAGAACATGAATCACCTACAAACCTGCAAGACCACCACATTCCAGGAAACGGACTGATAAGCTAATTAACATACGAAGCGGGGTTTAGGTAACAAATATGTATAGGCATTAATTGAATATTCATTTGTTCATTGTATAAATGTGAGATGGTTCGTCACTTCGGGTATGCACGCTTGTGGAGGAGCGATCCCCCGTGCATCTGCGCGCAATAAACATACCTACTTTATAACTTTCGAGTTATAGAGTCTAATTCCGCACGTCAGTTTGGCGAGCCAGCCAGGAGGATTTCTGCTCGGCTGAGGGACCAGCTGCGGAGCGGACGCTCCTAGGCGCGCCCCGGGAGATTTCCTCGGAGGAGCCTCCTCTTCTCAGCTGTTCACCCGGGAGCAGAAAAGAAACCCCTGGATCCACGGATAAAACGGTATGTTTAGTAACGGGGCGGCTGGTGAGACGCACGGAGACGTCCGGCGCGCAGCGTAGTCCCCAGGAGGAAAGGTACCTTGGGAGGGGGTTTGCTGACCAAGGGGTGGCCGCTAGCGATCTTGAGGGCAGATCGAGCAAACCCGAGGTTACTGCCATTCCTAAAAGCCCGGAGGCCTCGTGACGGAAAGCGGGGGGCGGGACGGAATAAGGCGGAATCTCACAGGAACAAGAGGGACCTCACAGCAAAAGTAAAAGGGAAACTTTTGCGTAGGAAAAAGAGGAAGCTAAAAACTTCCTTTAGGTTGTCTTAAGAATTGGGGAATTCCTGGAATGTAACAACTGAAATAGCGCTCTGTGTCTTGTTTGTTCTATGTGTTGTCTTGTTATATGTTCAAAACTCGGAGTTATGAAATGTATGTTGAAAAAATATTAACATTCTGGTAATTTGTGGCAAATAGCGGAAAACTTAACACTCTGCTTAAGACCAGGAAAAATTGGTTTTTGTTTGTTGTTTGTTTTTTGGCAATTGTTCATTGAAATGCATACTTTGTGAACTGTTAGTGTTCCTAAGAGTTTGTACATAAGTGCACGGTACCGTATAACATACTGCTTGTGTGACTGCGGGCTGCCCGGAGAGTGTGAATGGTGTGATTGAGATGCGCATTTTGATTTTCCGTGTATAGCTTAATTATTTTGACTAAGTGTGAGTGCAAGAGTGCTTGAGACAGGCGTTTGAGTGCAAAACGAGTAAAAAGCTCTATCCGCGTTTCCAACCTTGGGTGGCTAAGGCGGCCGGAGAAAAACAAAGTAATTAAAATTGCAAAATGGGAAATGGAAGGAGTAAGCCCTGTGAAAAATCGCCTTTGGGTTGTATATTAAAACATTGGAGTGATATCGTAGGACAGGGTGGTACCGAAAATAGAAGGAAATTGGTTAAATATTGTAATCAGTGGTGGCCTTTGTATAAATTGGAGAGCGATGCGAAATGGCCTCAGGAGGGAGGAACGTTAGATTATAACACTCTCCTTCAATTAATGTTGTTTCTGAGGACAGAGGGAAAATGGGATGAAGTATTATATGCAGACATGTTCTTTGTCCTCCAGGACAAACCTGAGTGGCAAAAGGACTGTGGATTAGTACCCCCTCGGGATCCTATGGTACTAGCACTAGAAAGAGTGCGGGATTAACATCACCTGATCTTTGATTGTGGCTCTAGAAAAGGATGTTCTTGTTGAAATTTTTGTGTTAAAAAGCTCAGGTTGCGGTTCCTTCTGTGGAGCAACCAGAATGAAACACGTTGTAAGATATAAAAACTTGTACTGATGTATGTAAAACCTGAGGCATGCGTGTGTGTGTGAAGAATCAAAGACCCTGTGAAAGTGTTGAAGTATTGGGGTGAGTTTGTACAAACCCCTGTACCCCCTCGAAGGTGCGACTGAATCATGCTGGAATGCATGGCAGGATGTTTTCTGTTTGCCTGCAACGGCATGATACGTAATAACAACAGACTTAAAGCAACAAGTAGCAGATTTGCATTCAGGGTAAGAAAGAGTTAAAACAGAAGTGCTGCTGCAGAGGCAGGCTTGTGTAACCTGCAGAGCAGGAACAGCATCTCCTGCCCCGAACCCTTCTGCTGGTGAGGAGGAGGGGTTGCTCTTGCTGACAATTGAGCAGAAGGACCTGACAATGTCACCCCAATTGCTGCAGCATTTGCAGTACAACAGGACCGGTAACGGCCCCTCTAGGGCAGGGAATGGGTATGAGGTGGAATTTTAGTGAATACAAAACCAACTTACTTGTTAAACTTCAGTAAAAAAAAAAAAAAAAAAAAAAAAAAAAAATTGTTACAGTTGTGGGAGCTGCTGGCCACCAGGAAAACATCCTGAAACCTTTAAAGTACAAACTAAAAAAAAAAAAACAAATAAGAATGCCAAATTCACTAAAATCTTTGTTGGGATGAGATTTATTAGAACATCTAGACGTTTAAAGAAGGGGAAATGAAATTAAAAGTTAAATATGATCAAGTAATTGAAATATTGAGCTTATCTTTAATTCAACAGAAAAGAGGACCTCCCTGAAGTAAAAGAAATTTTTAACCAGGTGTATCTGAAAATAAATTCCAGGAAAGGTGAAAAATGCTTTACCTGTTACAGTAAAATGATAAGGGGGAGGCTTGCCCAGTTCAGATAAAAACAATATCCCTTGGTCAGCAAGGCTGTGGGGATATTGGCAGAAAAACTGAAATAAAATACACTCTGTAGTAGTTCTACTAATGTAAATCTGTGTGTTTTGCCATGACAGTGACTTGTTATGGGATGTGCAGATGAAACTGCATTGACAATGAAGTACAAGGAATAAGGTTGGTCAGGTGCCTCCTACCATAGTCAAGGGCAAGACTGGGTTGGCCTCTGTGTTTGCCACCAAGAAGAATCTTGAGCTCCGCTGTTGGCTGCAACCCAGCAGGCGTTGAGCGGTGGGAACAAATGCCATGCCAGACCTTGATGTGAGGCATGGCCCACTCTGAGGCACTGATTTGGAAATTGGAAACCGCCTGGCCGACCATGAGGCCAGACGAGTAACAGAGGAGGTAGGAAAAGAGGAATTATCCTTAATACCAGATGATAAAATCCAAACTGTAAGTACAGATCGAGAGCCAAACTATTCTAAAGAAAACTTAAAGGTAATTCAGGACATGAATTATAAAATAAAATTAAGTAAGTGGACTTATTTAAGGGATGGTTGTATAGTGGTACCATCCAATTTAATATGGACCACAGCCCTATTATTAATAAGACGCATTGGGGAGCTGATACTTTATATAAAAGTCTAAATCAGAAATTGAAAGGGTGAAACTTGTATACTGTAATAAAACAGGTGACTCAGCAATGTGAAATGTGTTTACGCAATAATCCCAATACAGCAAATAAAATAAAACTAGGGAACATTAGCAGAGGGAATGTTCTAGGGCAACATTGGCAGATCGATTTCTCAGAACTTCCTAGAAAAGGGGGGTATCGATATTGGTACTAATGGATACCTTTTCAGGTTGGCCAGAAGCCTTCCCATGCAGAACTGCTTAAGCCCGCGAAGTGACCAAAATACTACTCCAAGAGATAATACCTAGGCTTGGAGTCCCAGCGGTAATGTCCTCGGATAGAGGACCACATTTTGTGTCCAGAATAGTGCAACAGATCAGCCACCATCTAGGAATAGATTGGCAATTACATACCTCATACCGACCACAATTGAGTGGCCAGGTGGAAAAGATGAATCATCTAATCAAACAACAGATTGTCAAGTTAGGCCAAGAAACAAATCTAACTTGGCCCCAGTCTTTGCCATTAGCTCTTACACGAATTCGAACTAGGCCGAGAGCAAAAGAGGGGCTTAGCCCATTTGAAATTTTATATGAACGACTCTATGGGGTACAAAAGGGGATGTCTTCACAGATTGGTGAAGAAACAATGACTTCCTATATGGTGGCACTAAACAAACAATTAATAAGAATTGAGAAGCATATGATGGGAACACGCAGTAGGGGTCTGGATGGACCTGTTCACGATATACAACCAGGAGACTATGTATACGTTAAGTGTTTTGCAGATAAAACCCTGGAACCACAGTGGACCGGACCTTTTCAAGTCCTACTCACCACCTACACTGCAATCAAGGTTGAGGGACAGAATTCTTGAATTCACCATACCCGGATTAAGAAAGCCCCTGCAACTTCTTGGAAAGTAACCCCAGATAAAAAAGAACTGAAACTCAAATTTACTCGGACAAATGGGAACAATGTGGGTGGCAAGTAAGTGAACCTGAGCAGTTGCGGATTCACCATATGGGAAGGGCACCACAACAAACAATATAGAACAAGAGTCGGGGACTGAGCCAGTGGCCAGGCTCGCCCAACTTGTTATTAGTAAGCCCCAACTCAAACAAAGATATTTTTGATCAAAACAGATTTTAACGTTTAGATTCTTAAAATGATCAATAGTGGGTTTAAACCATTTGTGTTTTTTTGTACCCTCTCTCTTGCCTACAACCAAGAGCCTGATAATTGGCCTTGGAATCATGCTCAGAAAAAACACACTGGAATAATGGGAAAGGTGGACTCAAAGACGAAACTAGCTATGGTGGTTTTTTCTGAAAATGAGGTGTACCAAAGGAATCAATGGGATCGGGAGGATGTACACAAAGTCGACCGATTATGGGGAAAATTAGGAGATAAGATAAAAGTAGGATGTCAAACATATAATGAAAAGGATAACACCAAGATTTCGGGAGACACCCAGATTAATGTCAGAAAGGTAGATAAGGAATTTACCCTTCTAAATACAACCGTGTGCTTTAATTCACGGGAATGTTGGCACAATTTTACCTTAACCGAGCCCATCTTTATAATATGCCTAGGAAAGGAATCCCCAAGAACAGCTCTGACTTATAAGATCAAAATAACAATCATGCTAACCACTGTTCCTACCACCACCACAGTTACAACAACCCCATTAACACTTGATCTTAAATTAACTAAACCAGATCCAAAGATTTATACAATTGGACCATATGTAATCAGAAATACAGGTCAGCAACAAATGTTGTTTAACCCAGAATGGTCTCTCAAAAGAATAGAGTTAAAAATACAAGTCAATGTTTCTGATGTTAAGCCATCCTGTTCCCCCTTCTTACGAACCTCTTATGAGGGATGGACAACTTGGTTAAGAAAAAGGGGAAGTATTTATCGAAACAGAATAGTGAGAGATGTAACTGGAATGTTGGGAACAGGACTCTGAGTATTAAATTCCATAGACTCAGAGGTGATAATGAATAAACTAGCCGCCACCACGGCCGATCTATCAAAACTACAACAACCACTA
Source organism: Falco cherrug (assembly GCF_023634085.1). NCBI lineage: Eukaryota > Metazoa > Chordata > Aves > Falconiformes > Falconidae > Falco > Falco cherrug. Next base: position 6,297,872 of record NC_073719.1, on the reverse strand, counting down.
AAATCTTCATTATTGGCATTAGGGGCACATCAATGGTTGATATCGAAGGTACTCCCCAGGTGGGAACAAATAAACATGGAAGATCATCAACTCATCACTAAGGCATTAGGTGGTTTACAGGATGACGTCGCCCTGGCTCTAAGTTGCATCCAAGCCCAAATGTGGATGCAATCAATAGCTGCATCCATAATAAGAGAAGGAGAGGAAGGCATATTTCCTACAGAAATTCGAAAGATGGTTTGGGACAGTGCTACGGAGGTAGAAAGAAAACTCCAGTCATGGTGGAATATGGTGAACTTTACCTATGACCCCAACACACACACCATCACAGCTTTTGTGTTGACCATACATAATGCAGTAATAATTACCATACACCCCATTGTAGCCCTTGGAATTAACCATAATGGGGTGCTCCTATACCCTTTTGAACATAGAACATGGGCCAGAAAGACAGGCGACAAGTGGCAAACAGTAGATTTAGAATCTTGTATTATGCGAGAACAGCAGGGCTTCCTCTGTGAAAGCAATACTATAATGGCTCAGGATACTTGTTTAGATACAGATCAGAAAATATGTCATTTCGAGGCCCGACCAAATGCAAACTTGAAAACAGTAATTATATATGCAGGGAAGGGATGTGCGTGTTTGAGAACTAAGTGTAACACAATAACCATAGATGGGGAGGTAAAAGAGACTGCACAGTATTCAAATTATTGTATTTGTAATTTTACTACTATCACAGGATGCGATTTTAGTTACTCAGCCCCAGTAGTGTCTCATCAATTCTTAAAATCCAGTTTTACCCTATCACAGATAATAATTCCTACCCCCATAGGACTAAATATAAGCAGTATAAAAGAACTATTAAAACATGCAGATTTACAACGTATACTGGAAGAAACCAAAGAAAAGGGACATGAAACTCTTCTTATGATCCATCATGATGTAGAGGGGATCAAGAAAGTTTTAAAAAAGGTAGAACAGGATGGAAACCATAATTGGTGGGATACTCTCTTTGGCTGGTCACCCTCTGCAACAGGAATTCTTAACACTATGGTACACCCCATTGTGATCTTATTGATCAGTTTAGGAATTTCCTTAATACTAACCATTATGTTATATTTGTGGATTTGGAGAATGTTTAAAAGAGTAATACTTATGTATGATGCTTTATATCATTCGGGAAGGCTGCTTAAGTAAAAGAATTTACTTAATTTAATAGAAAAGGGGGGATTGATATGGAGAAATAATGTGAAATGGGGATAATGGACATGGATTGTGATTGTATGTGTCTGCTTAAGGAATGTGGGTATGGTGACTAGTCATGGGTGCGGTGACAACCACAGTTTTGAGGAGACGCCTGCCCCTCTTCCTCTAACAAAGGGGAGACGCCTGCCCTTCTTCCTCTAACAAAGGGGCTATTTAAAAGAGAATAAGAAAAGATGAGAGACATTCAAATGCTATCTAGAGGGAGGGAGTGCTAAGTCTCCTTGCTGGAAAAGATCGGGTGGTCACAAGGACATGAATCACCTGAAGAAGATCGGATGGTCACAAGAACATGAATCACCTACAAACCTGCAAGACCACCACATTCCAGGAAACGGACTGATAAGCTAATTAACATACGAAGCGGGGTTTAGGTAACAAATATGTATAGGCATTAATTGAATATTCATTTGTTCATTGTATAAATGTGAGATGGTTCGTCACTTCGGGTATGCACGCTTGTGGAGGAGCGATCCCCCGTGCATCTGCGCGCAATAAACATACCTACTTTATAACTTTCGAGTTATAGAGTCTAATTCCGCACGTCAAGGAGATGATGGTTCTTTGTGAAAGGCACAGACACTTAAGGTTAATTAACTAGCTTATTGTGTAAAGAACATAAGTAGTAGAAAAGGTGGTAACAATCTTATGTCCCTTCTGATGTTAATAGAAGCAATAGAAAAGGTAATAGCAGTCTTGCTCCTTTCTGATGCTGGAAACCCCAGCTATTGCAGCATCAGACAAGCCCCTTCAGGGTTGATCACAGCATGCTGTCCAGAATTCCTGTCTGTGGCCAGGTTTATTGGCATTGTGGTCTTTAGAGCTTTTATAAGATTTTCTTACATGTAAAGAAATCTCATAATTTCTGCTGTCAGGTAAAGGAATGTTACATGTAGATATGCTGCTTAATCTCAAGATAAGATATGTAGATGACATCTATGTGTACTAAGTAGGAACCATGTACAGGCTTCCCCATTACAGTTAATCAGTTAAGTTCATCCAGCTGATGAACTGAAGGTTCACTGAGGTTCACTGTCACTGAGGTTTGTTGAGACGCTCCACCACATCTTCATAGGAACAAGTTAAAGACAGTCATGGTATGTGCTCAAGTTATGTAAATTACTCATGCTAACATATAGGGCTCTACAACTGTGGTGAGTTGATCCTGGCTGGCAGGTAAGCCTCCACCCAGTTGCTCTTTCATTTGTCCCCAGCAGAATGGGAGAGATAATCAGAAGAGCAAAAGCAAGAAAAAAGAACTCGTGGATCAAGATAAAGACAGTTTAAGTGAAGGGGAAAAAACAACAACAACAAAAAAATCCCACAAGTGATGCAAAAGAAATCACCACCAGCTAATCCCCAAGCACTGACTACTTTGGAAAAAGTCCCTTCCAGCTTTATTGCTGAGCATGATGTTATATTGTATGGAATATCCCTTTGACCAATTCGGGTCAGCTGCCCCACCTCTGTCCTACTCACTGTAGAGGCAGAGGGAGAAACAGAGAAGACCGTGACATTGTGCAAGCACTGTTCAGTAATAACTAAAACACTGGTGTGTTATCAACACTGTTTTGGTCACCAATCTAAAATGGCACCTTATGAGCAGCTATGAAGAAAATTAACTCCATCACAGCCAAACCTCGTACAACAACCAGGGTACTACGTTCTACTTGAAATCACTATCTCCTCATTACAGTGTCTTCTACAGTGGTTCACTACAGTTGTATACTGGAAAATGTTCTTAAATTTAATAAACACAAGATTTCAGTTTTGCTTTCCAAAAATAGTTATAGGTGTGATATAGAAGCTATGCTCCAGAGTCCTATTAAGTACAAAGATGAATATTAATGGTAGGTTGGTAAAATGCTCCTAATTGATACAGTAGTTTTTATTAAGGAACTAACAGTTATTCACCCAGAACAATGCTGAATAGAACATAGCTCAGAAACATAATGAGAGGTTCTTAATGGCAGTTAGTTTACTGTGGAAAATGCATATACAATATTTATTGCAGGGCCAGGCTTGCAGCAGCCCATCAGGGTGAAAATTTGGTCTTGCTGAGGCTGGTGTGAGATCATCTATTGACTCCTAGGATAACAATCTCAAATTAGGTATTTATTTCAAAACTGTTGAGGGCATGATATTCAGCTTTAATTGGGACTTTTCATAAGCTAGTTAATCCTTTTTTATCATACATAACTAAAATTAAATTCATATATTTGTTTCAGAATTTTAGTTTTTAATAAAATTATTAGTCCTCTTGATATGGAGAAATAGTGTGAAATGGGGACAATGGACATCGATTGTGATTGTATATGTCTGCTCAAGGAATGTGGGTATGGTGACTGGTCATGGGTGTGGTGTATGGTCACATAGGCACACAGCCTTGAGGAGACACCTACCCTTCTTCCTCTAACAAAGGGGCTATTTATAAAAAGGATGAGAAAAGGATGAGAGACATTCCAATGTTATCTAGAGGGAGGAAGTGCTAAGTCTCCTTGCTGGAGAAGATCAGATGGTCACAAGGACATGAATCACCTACAAACCTGCAAGACCACCACAGTCCAGGCAAAGGACTGATAAGCTAATTAACATACGAAGCGAGAGTAAGTGGGTTTAGGTAACAAATATGTATAGGCGTTAATTGAATATTCATTTGTTTTATTGTATAAATGTGAGATGGTTCATCACTTCGGGCATGCATGCTTGTGGAGGAGCGATCCCCCGTGCATCTGCGCGCAATAAACATACCTACTTTATAACTTTCGAGTTATAGAGTCTAATTCCGCACGTCAGTTTGGCGAGCCAGGCAGGAGGATTTCTGCTCGGCTGAGGGACCAGCTGCGGAGCGGACGCTCCTAGGCGCGCCCCGGGAGATTTCCTCGGAGGAGCCTCCTCTTCTCAGCTGTTCCCCCGGGAGCAGAAGAGAAACCCCTGGATCCACGGATAAAACGGTATGTTTAGTAACGGGGCGGCTGGTGAGACGCACAGAGACATCCGGCGCGCAGAGTAGTCCCCAGGAGGAAAGGCACCTTGGGAGGGGGTTTGCTGACCAAGGGGTGGCCGCTAGCGATCTTGAGGGCAGATCGAGCAAACCTGAGGTTACTGCCATTCCTAAAAGCCCGGAGGCCTCGTGATGGAAAGCGGGGGGCGGGACGGAATAAGGCGGAATCTCACAGGAACAAGAGGGACCTCATAGCAAAAGTAAAAGGGAAACTTTTGCGTAGGAAAAAAAAAAAAAGGGGGGGGGGGGAGCTAAAAACTTCCTTTAGGTTGTCTTAAGAATTGGGGAATTCCTAGAATGTAACAACTGAAATAGCGCTCTGTGTCTTGTTTGTTCTATGTGTTGTCTTGTTACATGTTCAAAACTTGGAGTTATGAAATGTATGTTGAAAAATAATAATATTCTGGTAATTTGTGGCAAATAGCGGAAAACTTAACACTCTGCTTAAAACCAGGAAAAATTGGGTTTTGCTTGTTGTTTGTTTTTTGGCAATTGTTCATTGAAATGCATACTTTGTGAACTGTTAGTGTTCCTAAAAGTTGTACATAAGTGCACGGTACCGTATAACATACTGCTTGTGTGACTGCGGGCTGCCCGGAGAGTGTGAATGGTGTGACTGAGATGCGCGTTTTGATTTTCCATGTATAGCTTAATTATTTTGACTGAGTGTGAGTGCAAGAGTGCTTGAGACGCGCGTTTGGGTGCAAAGCGAGTAAGGAGCTCTATCCGCGTTTCCGACCTTGGGTGGCTAAGGCGGCCGGAGACAAACTAAGTAATTAAAATTGCGAAATGGGAAATGGAAGGAGTAAGCCCTGTGAAAAATCGCCCTTGGGTTGTATATTAAAACATTGGAGGGATATCGTAGGACAGGGTGGTACCGAAAATAGAAGGAAATTGATTAAATATTGTAATCAGTGGTGGCCTTTGTATAAAGTGGGGAGTGATGCGAAATGGCCTCAGGAGGGAGGAACGTTAGATTATAACACTCTCCTGCAATTAATGTTGTTTCTGAGAAGAGAAGGAAAATGGGACTATGTATCGTATGTAGACATGTTCTTCATCCTCCAGGACAAACCTGAGTGGCAAAAGGACTGTGGATTAGTACCCCCTCGGGATCCTATGGTACTAGCACTAGAAAGAGTGCGGGATTAACATCACCTGATCTTTGATGATGGCTCCAGAAAAGGATAGGAAAAAAAAACTGAGACCTAAACTAGAAAATTGTTCTTGTTGAAATTTTTGTGTTAAAAAGCTCAGGTTGCGGTTCCTTCTGTGGAGCAACCAGAATGAAACACGTTGTAAGATAAGAACTTGTACTAATGTATGTAAAACCTGAGGCGGGGTGGGGTGGGGTTCAAAGACCTTGTGAAAGTGTTGGGGTGAGTTTGTACAAACCCCCGTACCCCCTCAAAGGTGCGACTGAATCATGCTGGGATGTTTTCTGTTTGCCTGCAAAGGCTGATATGTAAGAACACAGACTTAAAGCAACAAGTAGCAGATTTGCATTCAGGGTAAGAAAGAGTTAAAACAGAAGTGCTGTTGCAGAGGCAGGCTTGTGTAACCTGCAGAGCTGGAACAGCATCTCCTGCCCCGAACCCTTCTGCTGGTAAGGAGGAGGGGGTTGCTGTTGCTGACAATTGAGCAGAAGGACTTGACAATGTCACCCCAATTGCTGCAGCATTTGCAGTACAACAGGACCGGTAACGGCCTCTTTAGGGCAGCGAATGGGTATGAGGTGGAATTTTAGTGAATACAAAACCAACTTATTTGTTAAACTTCAGTAAAAAAAAAAAAAATAATAAAAAAATTGTTACAGTTGTGGGAGCTGCTGGCCACCAGGAATACATCCTGAAACCTTTAAAGTACAAACTAAGAAAACAAATAAGACTGCCAAATTCACCAAATTCTTTGTTGGGATGAGATTTATTAGAACATCTAGACGTTTAAAGAAGGAAAAACGAAACTAAAAGTTAAAAATGATCAAGTGATTGAAATATTGAGCTTATCTTTAATTCAACAGAAAACAGGAAAAGAGGGCCTCCCTGAAGTAAAAGAAATTTTTAACCAGGTGTATCTGGGAATAAATTCCAGGAAAGGTGAAAAATGCTTTACCTGTTACAGTAAAAATGATAAGGGGGAGGCTTGCCCAATTCAGATAGAACAATATCCCTTGGTCAGCAAGGCTGTGGGGAATATTGGCAGAAAAACTGAAATAAAATACACTCTCTAGTAGTTCTACTAATGTAAATCTGTGTGTTTTGCCATGACAGTGACTTGTTTATGGGATGCGCAGATGAAACTCTGCATTGACAACGAAGTACAAGGAATAAGGTTGGTCAGGTGCCTCCTACCATAGTCAAGGGCAAGACTGGGTTGGCCTCTGTGTTTGCCACCAAGAAGAATCTTGAGCTCCGCTGTTGGCTGCAACCCAGTAGGCGTTGAGCGGTGGGAACAAATGCCATGCCAGACCTTGATGTGAGGAATGGCCCCCTCTGTTATGAGAGGGTTATCCAGGAAGAAAGAACATAAGATGACCCATTGAGGCACTGATTTGGAAATTGGAAACCGCCTGGCCGACCATGAGGCCAGACAAGTAACAGAGGAGGTAGGAAAGGAGGAATTATCCTTAATACCAGGTGATAAAATCCAAACTGTAAGTACAGATCAGGAGCCAAACTATTCTAAAGAAAACTTAAGGTAATTCAGGACATGAATGATAAAATAAAAATAAATAAGTGGACTTATTTAAGGGATGGTCGTATAGTGGTACCATCCAATTTAATATGGACCACAGCCCTATTATTAATAAGATGCATTGGGGAGCTGATACTTTATATAAAAGTCTAAATCAGAAATTGATAGGGCGAAACTTGTATACTGTAATAAAACAGGTGACTCAGCAATGTGAAATGTGTTTATGCAATAATTCCAATACAGCAAATAAAATAAAGCTAGGGAACATTAGTAGAGGGAATTATCCAGGACAACAGTGGCAAGCTGATTTTCCGAACTCCCAAGAAAAGGGGGGTACCAATATTTGTTAGTTATGTCTGATATGTTTTCAGGTTGGCCAAAAACCTTTCCTTGTTGAACAAATGAAGCAAGAGAGGTAACGAAGGGATTGTTAAATGAAATTATCCCCCGCTTTGGGGTTCCGGCAACAATCTCTTCCAATAGAGACTCACGCTTTTGTGCCAAAATAGTACAACAAGTGAGTACAGTATTGGCAATAGATTGGCAATTACATACTCCTTATTACTTCACTGTTCTCTTTGGTGCTGTCGAATAATGATCAGAGAGCATAATGATAGTTTTTAGAACAGGGGGGATTGAATAATGAGCTACGTACAATGAGTGATGAATGGTATACTACCTTTTTAGAAAATGATGTGCTTCTATATAATTATCCAAAGTTGGGAGGTGTTCAAGGACCCTTATTGTCAACATGATGAATACACCAAGACCCTTAGTGTCAGCACCACGGATGTACTAGACACAAGGTCCTTGGATTCGTTATCTTTATAAGGGCCATCTGGTCCTAAGTTTCTGTTGTGTATATAACGCTACCTAAACAAGGAATTTGAATTATGCTCACTAGTCTATCGAGGAACAGAGCCTGCGCAGAAACAAGAAGGTAAAAAAGGTTCACTGGAGGAAGACTCCTGATCTTCATTCTGAAGACCCCCAGATGACCACTCCTCAAGGACACTGCGCAGGAGCGAAATATGTAAATGAATTCCTGGAATTATAATGAATATGTAAATGATTTCCTGATGGAAACCATAAGTGGTGGGATACTCTCTTTGGCTGGTCACCTTCTGCAACAGGAATTCTTAACACTATGGTACTGATATGGAGAAATAATGTGAAATGGGGATAATGGACATGGATTGTGATTGTATGTGTCTGCTTAAGGAATGTGGGTATGGTGACTAGTCATGGGTGCGGTGACAACTACAGTTTTGAGGAGACGCCTGCCCCTCTTCCTCTAACAAAGGGGAGACGGGAGACGCCTGCCCCTCTTCCTCTAACAAAGGGGAGACGCCTGCCCTTCTTCCTCTAACAAAGGGGCTATTTAAAAGAGAATAAGAAAAGATGAGAGACATTCAAATGCTATCTAGAGGGAGGGAGTGCTAAGTCTCCTTGCTGGAAAAGATTGGGTGGTCACAATCACCTGAAGAAGATCGGATGGTCACAAGACCATGAATCACCTACAAACCTGCAAGACCACCACATTCCAGGAAACGGACTGATAAGCTAATTAGCGGGGTTTAGGTAATGAATATGTATAGGCGTTAATTGAATATTCATTTGTTTTATTGTATAAATGTGAGATGGTTCGTCACTTCGGGTATGCACGCTTGTGGAGGAGCGATCCCCCGTGCATCTGCGCGCAATAAACATACCTACTTTATAACTTTCGAGTTATAGAGTCTAATTCCGCACGTCAGTACACCCCATTGTGATCTTATTGATCAGTTTAGGAATTTCCTTAATACTAACCATTATGTTATATTTGTGGGTTTGGAGAATGTTTAAAAGGGTAACGCTTATGTATGATGCTTTATATTATTCGGGAAGACTGCTTAAGTAAAAGAATTTACTTAGTTTGATAGAAAAGGGGGGATTGATATGGAGAAATAGTGTGAAATGGGGACAATGGACATCGATTGTGATTGTATATGTCTGCTCAAGGAATGTGGGTATGGTGACTGGTCATGGGTGTGGTGTATGGTCACATAGTCACACAGCTTTGAGGAGACACCTACCTTTTTTCCTCTAACAAAGGGGCTATTTATAAAAAGGATGAGAAAAGGATGAGAGACATTCCAATGTTATCTAGAGGGAGGAAGTGCTAAGTCTCCTTGCTGGAGAAGATCAGATGGTCACAAGGACATGAATCACCTACAAACCTGCAAGACCACCACAGTCCAGGCAAAGGACTGATAAGCTAATTAACATACGAAGCGTAAGTGGGTTTAGGTAACAAATATGTATAGGCGTTAATTGAATATTCATTTATTTTATTGTATAAATGTGAGATGGTTCATCACTTCGGGCATGCACGCTTGTGGAGGAGTGATCCCCCGTGCATCTGCGCGCAATAAACATACCTACTTTATAACTTCGAGTTATAGAGTCTAATTCCGCACGTCACTGGCCATTTTATCTTGAAACTCAGAACATAAGATGTAATAACCTTTAGATTTTCTTCTAATTACTTCTTCCCTTTCTTTGAATTCCCTGGTGGCATGAAGCACATCAAAACAGCATCAAGATACTAGTTATGTAGCAACAAGTTTGTTTAATTTCAAAGTTTTGCTAAGCCTATTGGATTTTTGTCCAGCTGGTTGTATAGCCTGTCATGTTGAACATACCAAGGAATATGTCCCTGAAAAAAGATCAAAAGTTCACAGCAACTAGAGAAGAAATACTTCTGTAGTTACTTAATTTCTTTATTACCCTGTCAGTACAAGGGTTTTTTTAAGAGCGTATGTAGTGTTTTGTACAACCTAATTTACAATCCCCAAGCATAGGATCTGGTATTCCTGCTATACTGCTACGTGACTCTTGATATTCACTCTATTTGTTGTCACTCCTGTAGTCCTATCTTTCATTGTATAAAGAATAATAAACCCCAAGGTAAGCAAAAGCATGCTAATTTTTACATAGAACACTTTACAGCTGTGGTGGGTTAACCTTGGCTGGCAGCCAGGTGCTCATCAAGCCATTCTATCACTCCCCCTCCTCAAATGGACAGGGGAGAGAAAATATAACAAAAGGATTATGGGCCGAGATAAGGTCAGGGAGATCACTCAGCAATTACTGTGACAGGCAAAACAGACTCAACTCAGGAAAATTAATTTTAATTTATCGCCAATCAAAACAGATTATAGATTCATAGAATTGTTTGGGTTGGAAGGGACCTTAAAGATAATCTGGTTCCACCCCCCCTGCCATGGGCAGGGACACCTTCTACTAGACCAGGTTGCTCAAAGCCCCATCCAACCTAGCCTTGAACACTTCCAGGGATGGAGCATCCACAATGTCTCTGGGTGTCCTGGTTTTGGCTGCGATAGAGTTAATTTTCTTCTTAGTAGCTGGTGCAGTGCTGTGTTTTGGATTTGGTGTAAGAACAATGTTGATAGGATGTAGGGGAACAAAGACAGTGGGTTGATTGACATTGATAATATGCAGCTGTGGCCTTGCTTTGACCATGTGCATCTGTGATCCTGCAGCAAAGCAGTTAAATAGCTCTGAGGAGTGTAGGAGAAAAACCCAGAGGAAACAGAGATAAGGAGAAGCATAGTCTGGAGAAACAGTATGGCTGGTAGAGTTTGACCAATGGTAAAGCTTTTTACTGCTTGCTAGTTTGTTTGCCTTGCATTATTTCCTGATTGCTGTAATTCAATGGCAACAAATGGTGCCCTGTGTGAGGCAAACTGATTTGGACAGACTGGGGGTAATGAGCAGTGATAGCGGTGCCAAACATAGCTGAGACAGGTGGGGAGACCCTACAATCTGGATCAGACACTGGGAGAGGTGAGCTGTTGGGTATGAAAAGGAGGAAGCCTGACTGCTGTAACTCAATACATTTGAAGCTTATATGAGACTGTGGGTAATGAGCAGTGATGGCGGTGCCTGACATAACTGAGAGAGGCAGGGAGAACCTGTGATCTGGATCATGTAATAGACATTGGGAGAGGTGAGCTGTTGGAGACTAATTGTTATGGGTTCACATATGTTCTTAAGCAGTAGCAAAAGCCTTTGAAGAACTTTATAACCTTGTAGATGAAAACATGCAAGCTTTAAGTATCTAATCAGGCTGGAAGAGCAGTCAGAATAGCTGGAAGAACAGCAAAAAAAATAGTAATACAGGTAAGACCTATAGTTAAGTGACCATAGATGGAATTGTAATAGCTGTTTATAAAGCTGCCTTGTGTGCTTATTCTGTTGATGTTGTAGTAAATGTAAATCTAATGAGGACTTGAAACACATTGGTGGCCTTGCTGAGGCACTGTTAAAAGCAGCTGGTCCAGAACTGCAACAGGAGTGTGACAAGCTGGTGAGGAAGAATGGGAGTTTGTAGCCTGGGTGTGCAGTTACCATGGGCACTGGGAAACTCCATTGCAAGAACATCATTCACCTGGGACCAACAGCATGGAGGAAAGATGAAGCAGAGAAGTGCATGTTCTTGTTAGAAAGACAGTGAAGAAAAGTCTACAGTTAGCCGAAACATATAATCCTCACTCCATAGCTCTAACTGCTATAAGTGGAGGAATTTTTGGCTTCCCATGGGAACTGTGTCATTCCATTGACACTGATAAACCTTTTGATCCAGGTCCTATAGATCTGGAAAAGGAACTAGACCTTACCCACCCACCCCACCCCTGATGACTTGATTGTATTTTTGGGGAGGGTGAAAGGGGGTCTGGGGGATCAGTGGAAAAGCGGTATAGGAAGGGGGGTTGCCTCAAACAGGTCAAAGAGTCAGTGGATAATGGAAAAATTGTCAACACTGAGATAGAGCAAGTGTAAAAATATGACAGATTGTGCCCAATGGTGGGATGTTTAGGATGATAGTTTGTCAGTCTGTCAGTCTTCTGGAACCCCAAGAACTTGATATTCCAGGGACTTTAGGGGTGGAATCCTGCATGTTTTTTAATTTTACACCTACAGCAGATATTTGTTGGAACAATGGGGTGGGAGGGCAAAATGTCACACCTGACAATCCTTTGTGGAGAAATGAATCAAACTGGTGTGTAGGGTGTAATTATACACAACCTGCCCCAGATGTGGCCCTGCCTAGGCAATTACTGAAAAGTTTATTTATAATTTGTGGAGATAAGGCTTGGCCAGGGCTACCCAGCAGGAAAAGTGGGGGAGGACCACATACCATAGGCAAATCAAGTTTGTTAGTGCTTTCACAGAACATAGTCATGGGTTTCCAGATGATCTGTTAAGTCACTTGGGGTTAGGGTCTTGGTTCATGGGATTGAGTTGTGACTCATGAGACTGTTTATTATCTGTGACATCTTGTTCATGATACCATGTTTGCTTTCTTGTTTGTAAAGAGCCCTGCAATGGATGATAAATGCTGCCATTTTGGTTGAAAAACAAAAACGGGGAAGTGAGGGATTAAACTGGGTTGCTGGCATCTCAGGCTTTAATGATGAGATAGAGCTGTGTCTTTAAAGAGAGCAAGCCATGATCTTGACCAAGTGAACTCCGAGACAAGAAGGAAGAGAGAGAAAACAGGATACGAAGCAAGGCTAGAGCCAGATGCAAGGTGACATGTCATCTGCTGAGAACATGAAACCCACACATCTTTGCCAATCAATAGTTGTTGCTGAGCATGCTAGCTGTAAGGATAACCAATTAGAGAAGCTGGGGAAAGGGTATATAGACCTGGAGAAACAAATAAAGGCTCACTGCTTTGCTGTATTTAATTGCCAATAGAATGGGGCAACTAAGGAAGCATTGTTACTCCAACTAGCCAAGGACAATGTGAATGAGGACTGTAGGAAGGTTATTGCAGGCATGGTTAATCACAACCCCAGCATGTGCCAAGTCTTCATAATGCATAAGAAACCTTTTGGAAAAAAAAGTGGAAATTGTAGGGGAATTAAGACAGTGGGTTGATTGACATTAATAATATGCAGCTGTGATCCTGCAGCAAAGGAGTTAAATAGCTCTGAGGGGTGTAGGAGAAAAAAACAGATGAAGCAGAGACAAGGAGAAGTGTGGTCTGGCCTCTGGAGGATGGAGAAACAGCATGGACAGTAGTTTGACTAATAGTAAAGCTTTTTACTGCTTACTAGTTTGTTTGCATTGCATTGTTTCCTGACTGCTGTAACTCAATTGCAACAGTAGGACACTGGTTTTGGTGGTTGCTAGGTAATGTTTATACTAAGTCAAGGACGACTTTGCTTCTCAGGCCTTGCCAGCCAGAAGGCTGAAGGGGCACAAGAAATTGGGAGGGGATGCAGCTAGGACAGCTGACCTGAACTAGCCAAAGAGGCATTCCATACCATGGATTGTCATGCTTGGTTGGCTGGGGTCTGCTGATCATTGCTCCAGGGACTGGCTGGACATCAGTCAGTGGGTGGTGAGCAATTGTATTTTGTATCACTTGTTGTCTTTTCTCCTTTCCATTTGGACTTCATTCCTCTCCCCTTCCCCCTCATTTTCATTATAACTGTTATTTATTTTATTTCAGTTATTAAATTGTTCCCATCTCAAGTGTTATGTTCCTTTCTGATTCTCCTCCCCACCCCTCTGGGTGAGGGAGCTGCATGGTACTTGGTTTAACCCCAGCCAGCAACTATGACTACTTTTTGGCGCCCAGTGTGGGGCACGAAGGGTTGAGACAATGGCAGGTCCAACCAGACTATGTTGAATGTAATTGTCAGTATTCATTGTATTGGATTAATAATCATTGGCCACAATGCTTATTTCTCTGCTGTTAAAGTTGCTGCCCATGGTCTCAGTGTTGCGTTATTTACTTGCAGTATGTGTTCCTTGTTGTGTTGTTTGTTGTCCTTGGGACCTGTGCTGAAGTTATCATAGCATTGTACTATATAGTACTGGTTTACAATTTGATGCGCTCACTGGTCATAAAATTAATCTGGTCTGTATATGCAGTGGTGGTGTTGCCCCTGTGTGTTGGGTGGCCCTTGGAGTGTAATACCAACAACTGTACCTTTTGGCTTTCCTTTTCTGAAAGCCAGCCTATGGGTGGGGCCTACACCTCCCTCTTCTCCCCATGGCTAATTACTGAAGCATTTAGGAGTTTTGGGAATTGTGAATATTTTGGTCCATTGGAAGCACCATAGCACAGGTCCTGACCCCATTGCTAGGAATACCAAATGTGGTTTTCACCTCCTGGACCTGGTGGGGAATGAAGCAACTAATGGCAGCTGCTCCAGCCCCTGTGGCAGGCACAGCAGCGACCTTGGCCTCCACAATGAGTGACACAGAAGACCAGCCCCTGTCAGTATCGGTGGCCCCTCCACAGAAAAAGAAATTGAAAGTAGCTCATTTTGTAAAAGAGGATGAAGTAGGGCAATCACAGGATCAGGATGAAGCAGCCAAACAAGAGGTAACCTCTCAATCCCTATCTGTGAGCGAAATGTGGGATATGCAGAATGATTATGCCCATCAGTCAAGTGAACACATTGTCAACTGATTGCTCCAGTGCTGGGATAATGGGGCTAATAGTGTAGAATTGGAGGGTAGGGAAGCCAAGCAGCTGGGATCACTTTCTAAAGAAGGGGACGTTGACAAGGCAATTGGAAAAGGAATGGAAACCCTCAGCCTCTTGAAGCAACTCCTGTCAAGTGTTAAGGTATCCCTACAAGGAGGATATTACATGTTGTCCAGGCAAGTGGACTGCAATAGAGAGAGGTATCCAGTACATGAGGGAATTAGCCATGAAAGAGATGACTTATTATGTCACCCACAGATCCTGACAGTCCTATGCACACAACCCATGTGGCAGAAATTCATATGGAGCACACCATCATATGCCAACTAATTGGCAATAGTGGACTAGAGAGATGATTCACCACTGATGGTGGATGAAGTGGTTTGCTATCTTCGGGACTACGTAGATAGTATCTCTACCTCCATCTCTGCTGTGGAGAGACTGGTCCAGCAACTTGATGAGAACATATCCTACTCTCCACCTCTACAGACCCACATTTCAGCTATCGACCATAGATGCCCTCATGTTTTGGAGGGAGAAAATAGGATATATACACCACAGGATACCCTGTGGTTTTACCTGTGGGACATGAGAAGGTGGGACGGAAAACCTACCTCAACACTGGAGGCATGAGTATGTGAACAACAAGGAAAACCAGTCACAAATAAGGAGCCTTCCAGGAAGGTTGCTGCTCCAGTCTCCAGAGGACAGTTTCCCAGACAGAGTGACAGGGGTGATTTTACTCTTGATCCTGTGAAAAGGAATCCTAATCCATTCTGGCAAGACATAAGTGAGCAGAACTATTACATGCTACATCCACTTTGCACCACTTGCTGTCTTGGTGGGGAGTCCTATGACCAGGATTAGAGGGACCCTGCCTCCAGTCAGGTGGAGGAGAGGGATAACCAGGTGTATTGGACTGTGTATATCAGATGGCCTAGCACATCAGGCCCACAGGAATATAAAGCTCTAGTAGATACTGGTGCGCAGTGTACTTTAATGCCATCAATGAAGGGGCAGAACAAATTAGTATTTCTGGAGTGACAGGGGGATCTCAACAGCTGACTGCATTGGAGGCTGAAGCAAGCTTGACTGGGAATGAGTGGCAAAAACATTCCTTTGGATTGGCCCAGAGGCTCCATATATCCTTGGTGTAGACTATCTTGGAGGGTATTTCAAGGATCTGAAGAGGTATTGGTGGGCTTTTGGTATAGCTGCCTTGGAAATAGAGGTAATTAAGCAGATATCTACTTTGCCTGGCCTTTCAGAAGACCCTTCTGTGGTGGGGTGTCCTGGTTTCATCTGGGATAGTTAATCTTCTTAGTAGCTGGTGCAGTGCTGTGTTGTGGATTTGGTGTGAGAATAATGTTGATAGGACACTGATGTTTTTGGTTGTTGCTGGGTCATGCTTATACTAAGTCAAGGACTTTTTGGTTTCTTGGGCCCTGCCAGTGAGAGGGCTGGAGAGGCACAGGAAGTTGGGAGGTGGCACAGCCAGGACAGGTGACCCAAACTAGCCAAAGAGGTATTCCATACCATATGACATCATGCTGAGTAATTGTCTTCCTGAGTAACTGTTATGCATGATGGAGCCCTGCTTTCCTGGGGATGGCTGAACACCTGCCTGCCCATGGGAAGTAGTGAATGAATTCCTTGTTTTGCTTTGCTTGCATGCATGGCTTTTGTTCTACTTATTAAATTGTTCTTATCTCAATCCTTGAGTTTTACATTCCTTTCTGATTCTCTTCCCTATCCCTCTGGGTGAGGGGGGAGTAAGCAAGCAGCTGCATGGTACTTGGTTACCAGGTGGAGTTAAACCATGACATGGGGTTACTGGAAGTTGAAAAACAACAGGTGTTGATTCCTACTACAGTGGTGCACTGGCTGCAATACTGCAGCAACTGAGACTTGCTGATTCACCAATGTCATGTGAAAATGGGGGGGGGGGGGGGGGGGATGGATTCCCTCAGCCCCAGGTGTTTGATCTGTCTATTGGTGCCCCAGGAAAGCTTGGGACCCTTGTGCCTGACCAGTCTGTCAGTGTCCTATTACAGGGACCCTTCACTGAACAGTCCCAGTGGATTGGAGAGCACTTGAACTGACTTGTTCAGTGAAACATGCCAACGGCATAAGTGAGACCCCTCAGTGGGTCTTCCCACTTTATTTGAATGTTACCTGCTACGGGCAACTGCCAGCACCCACAAAGGATTAGCACTAACAGTTTACAGAATAACAGTCTTTATTAATATAAAATCATGACAAGTTAAGGTTTGTGATTGCTGGTGATGGGGCTGTCTGCAAAAGCTAGCTTGAAGTGATATACAACCAAACTATAATCACTAATAACAGCTAGCTTGAGTTATTTAGCATGCATAAGACAAAGATCTTACCCAATAAGTGTCCCTAGGGTGGAGAAGACTGGTTTAGCCTGTCGACTGATCCCAGAAGTTACAATAGTTTTCCCCAACTTCTCCCCTCATCTGTCCACTTTTTATACTTCATAGTACATTGCACATTCATTTATCATACACAGGATTGGTTAAAAGTTTCTTCTAATGCAAATTAGTACATATCCTCAGATAGCATGACTGAAGTTCTTTAGTAACTACGCATGCTCCTCAAGCAGGGTTTTGCCCTCTTTTTTTTTGGGGGGGGGGGGGGGGGGGGCTATTTGAGTTGGAGGTTGTGATCTCCCACTGCTGCAATTAACATTGTCCTATTTTCAACTAATTTTCTGTTGCTTTCAATGGATTGCAACACCTTATCATCCCGTTTCCTCTCATAGCTAGAGCTTTCCTCACTTGAAGGCTTCTTTCTGTGTAACTTAGATAATGGTGTTCTTTCCACTATCTGTTCTGTGTTTCTCATTCTCCCCAAGGCTGACTACCTTGATTAGAAGTCCCTTCATTTGTAACAATTTTAAAGAGTGAGTCAGCCTGACCTGGCTTTCTGAACACTGAATCAGAGCTGGGTAATCCAGGAGTTTAGACAACAATTTTACCACAGATATAGAGGATGGGAAGCCTGCTATAGTCCAACTGAAAAAGGCATATTGGCAGCTCATGGAGGGGTTTGAGTTGCTTTGAAAGCCATTGGTACTGAAGCACAGCTCCTCCTGGTTTCCTCTACACATCATGCAAATAATGCTGTGTGGAGTAAGTGGGTCATGCTGATTACACAACGAGCTTGTATAGGAAATCCCAATCATACAAGAATTGTGGAAATTATTATGGATTAGCCAGAAAGTAAATATTTTGCAATGTCATCAGAGGAAGAGGTGACGTGCTGAAGAAGCCCTGTTTTACAATGAACTGCTAGAGCATGAGAAGCAATATTCCTTGTTTACTGATGGGTTCTGCCATGTTGTAGGGAAGCACTGGAGGTGGAAGGTAGCCACATGGAGTCCCCTATGACAAGTTGCAGAAGCTACTGAAGGAGATTAATAGAGTCAGTTTGCAGAGATGAAAGCTATCCAGCTGACTTTAGACATTGCTGAATGAGAATGATGGCAAATACTTTACCTCTATGCTGACTCATGGATGGCAGCAAATTCCCTGTGGGGGTGGCTGCAGCAGCAGAAACAGAGTAATTGGCAATGCAGAAGTAAACCCATCTGGGCTGCTGCATTATGGCAAGATATCGCTGCTCAGTTGGAGACCCTGGTTGTAAAGGTATGTCACGTAGATGCTCATGTACCCAAGAGTCAGGCCACTGAAGAGCATCTAAACAACCAGCAGGTAGATCAGGCTGCTAAGATTGAAGTGGCTCAGGTAGATTTGGATTGGCAACATAAAGGTAAACTATTCATAGCTCGGTTGGACCATGACACTTCAGGTCATCAAGGAAGAGATGCAACATATAGATGGGCCTGAGATCAAGATGTGGAATTAACCATGGACACTATTGCACAGGTAATACATGAATGTCAAACATGCAGTACAATTAAGCAAGCCAAGTGGTCAAAGCCTCTTTGGTATAGAGGATGATAGCTAAAATATAAATATGGGGAAGCTTGGCAGATTGACTATATTGCGTTCCCACAGACCCACCGAGGCAAGTTCCATGTGCTTACAATGGTGGAAACAACCACCAGATGGCTGGAAACATATCCTGTACCCTATGCCACAACCTGAAACGCTATCCTGGGCCTTGAAAGAGAAGTCTTATGTGGTACCCCAGAAAGAATTGAATCGGACAATGGAACTCCTTTCCGAAACAATCTCACAGACACTTGGGCCAAAGAGCATGGTATTGAGTAGGTATATCACATTCCCTATCATGCACCAGCCTCTGGGAAAACTGAATGATGTAAGAGACTGTTAAAGTCTACACTGAAAGCAAGGGGTGGTGAAAGTTTCAAACATTGGGATACACATCTAGCAAAGGTCACTTGGTTAGTCAACACCAGAGGATCTGCCATCTGAGCTGGTCCTGCCCAGTCAAGGATTTTACATACTGTAGAAGGGGATAAAGTTCCTGTAGTGCACCTTAAAAATATTTTTAGGAAAAGAGTCTGGGTTATTCCTGCTTCAGGCAAAGGCAAATCCATTCATGGGATTGCCTTTGCTCAAGGACCTGGGTGCACTTGGTGGGCAACATGGGAGGATGGGGAGATTCAATGTGTGTCTTAAGAGGATTTTATTTTGGATAAAAACAGCCAATGAATTGAGTGATGTTAATTGTTACATAATGTTGTATATTGTCACTTCTATATGCCTATTAGTACACTGGGCACCTTGTGGCATCCATCTCTACTGCTTTGGATTTGAAGATCTATACCTGACTCCTCTTCAACTGCCACACCAAAGAAGAATGACCTTGGTGAAACCAGATCAGTGCAGCCATAATAGAATCAGAACTGGCTTCAACATGGACCGATCCAACACCTTGTACCATCTTCCCTGCCCAGAAAGACTGTTATAACAGATGGAGCCCAACCTCATGGACTAAATGAACTCAATGGACTTTAGAGGAATGGTCTATATATGAAGGGAATGATATCTGTGTATTTATGTAAAAGATGGGAGAGGTGATAATGTATTGGAAAATGTAGCATGATGTAAATGGTATGGAATCAGGGGGTGTACGCTGTCCTGGTTTCATCTGGGATAGAGTTAATTTTCTTCTTAGTAGCTGGTGCAGTGCTGTGTTTTGGATTTGGTGTGAAAACAATGTTGATAGCACACTGATGTTTTTAGGTGTTACTAGGTAATGATTATACTAAGTCAAGGACTTTTTCTGTTTCTCAGGCCTTGCTAGCCAGAAGGCTGGAGGGGCACAAGAAATTGGGAGGGGACACAGCCAGGACAGCTGACCTGAACTAGCCAAAGATGCATTCCATACCATGGGACATCATGCGGTATATAGAAACTGGGTGGGGTTGGCCAGGGCCTGCCGACCATTGCTTAGGGACTAGCTGGGCATCAGTCATCAGGCAGTGAGCAATTGTATTTTGCATCACTTGTTTTCTTTTCTCCCTTCCCCCTCCTTTTCATTATAACTGGGTGGTATTTTAATTATTTCAATTATTAAACTGTTCTTATCTCAACCCTCAAGTTTTACGTTCTTTCCTGATTCTCTTCCCCATCACTCTGGGTGAGGGGTGAGTGAGCAAGCAGCTGCGTTACTGGCTGGGGTTAAACCACAACACTGGGCAACCTGTTGCAGTGCCTCACCACCCTCACAGTAAAGAATTTCTCCCTAATATCTAATCTAAATCTACCCTCTTTTAGTTTAAAATCATTACTTGTCACAGCACTCTCTAATCTATCAAGCTGCAACAAGGTCTTTCACCATCTCATACCAGCATACTCTTCATATGGTCCCTCTGCTGCCTTCACCTCATCCAGGGCCTGCTCTTGCTTTTTCCTTGGCTGTTCTCTCTTCACTGGCTCTCAACCCCTTAACAGAACCTGCACCTTATCTCCATAGGCCAACCCACAGTTGTATATTATCAATGCTAATTAACCCAGCTTCATTCCACTACGCTTCCTGCCGCAAATGAAGAGACAGGAAGTAGCTTGATGCAAGCAAGATGTCGATTTATTGTACACAGTCACGAGTTTATATGTTTTCAGAAACTGCGCACTTTAAACAGATTGGTTCTTTAAGCTAAGCATTACATACTAAGCAATCCCTGATTGGTTAACTACAAAGGACACTTTAAGTAAGTTTTTACAGTCATCAATTAACAGCATTGTGTTACTTCTCCTTGGCCCATCTGTTCCTCATTCCCTTATCTTTTCTCAGCATGACTCATCCTGTTGATTGTTATCTATTCACATTCCTTGTCCTCCCAGGGTTTGTGGCCTACAAGCTAGAGCACATTCCTTTCAGCTAACTGATTGCCACTTATGGTCCAGATTTCCAGGCCCCCTCCTGCATCTCCCCCTTCTTGTTTTTGATCAATCCAACATGCCTTCTCACTGTAAGCATTGAAACAAACAAGGAACACATAATATTAAAACCAACAATACTGTCAATACCATCAATGCTCCTTTGATTATATTTTGTAACCAGCCCCCTAACCCAAGGATTGAAAGCCAGTACGTTAACCCGTTCTCAGTCTTTATGGCCTGTACATTTTTTTTTAACTCAGCAAGCTGCTTATGAATAGAGTTTGAGTGATCAGTCAAATTCATAAAACACTTTCCTTAGTGCTGTTCACTATAGGCTACTCTCTACTGTTCATGCTGTTTCCTTATCTTCTAGAGGTGAGATCACATTCCTCTTTTGTTTCTGTCTCATCCTAGTTTCTTCTCATACTCCCTCAAAGTTATTTACCTCTTTGCTGCAGGATCTCAGCTGCGCTTCGTCAAAGCAAGGCCAAAACTGCACATCATCAATGTCAAAACAACCCACTGTCTCTGTTCTCTACAATTCCCCCTTTTTGTTTTTTGAACAGCTAGTACCAGGTTTGTCATGTTCTGCAGGGCCCTTGCAAACATGACAGCAACCAAGGTAATAGCAAACAAACAATACTGCCAATTGAGTGAATTGATGCCAAAAAGGCTGACATATTCTCAGATTTTGATAACTTGTTGCTGCAATAGGGTGCCTAAAATCCATTCAGCACGTACCATCAAAATCCTCACAGTCATGTCCTTGAACCAACACCAAAAAGCAGTGGCAATTTTGACTCACATTCTGAACTGCCTAACAAACAAGGTGATTTAACTCTTTAATGCTTTCCCTGCTGTTACTCCGGATAAGAGAAAAACCGCTGCAATATGTTCCCATCATAGCATCCTACTGCATTAGCATCTACATAAAGACAATTATCGACATTCAAAGTGTAAACAATATCAACTTCTTTTGGATTAACATTATACAGAGGTAATCAATTATCCCAAATATCAAGGCTTTCAGTAAGATTCTTCATTCCCCACATACATTCACTTTTTTGCAACAATGTCTGCAAGTCAGTTTCAAGGAAGGGCACACCAAACAAGAACTGGTTCAGTCAAAAAGTTCAAAACATAGCATGCTTTCTCTGAAAATGCCTCTGGGGTCATTGCCTTCATTCCCTCTTTTTATTTTATATATATATATGCAACCAGAGACACTTTACCATAACAGAGAAGCCCCTATTTACATCTCTGAGCCCGGACACAAACCACAGCTGCATGCACCACCAGGCTCAGGGCAGAAACCATTCATGCAGTTACATAGCTTTATATCACTACAAGCATGCAGGCACCTATTTATCACTAGATAACCATGTTCATCTTTCCTACTCTCCTTCACAATACCCAGCTGTTCTCTCATCTCTTGTTAGGTCAAATATTCTCCAGCTTCCTCTCCTATATCTCTCTTCAGAAATTCTCTATCCTCCTCTTTTTTGCTTGTTAATTGCGACAAGGCAAAGGTTTTGTGTAGCTGGGTGACCATGACCTGATTTATGTTACCATCAACTAAACACTGAACACAGGAGAAAAGGCATGGGAGACATAAGGCAAACATCAATAAGGTGGTTAAAGATAATTGTAATAAATCCTGTAATACTCTTGATCCACAGCCCAAAGTTTCCCAGCCGTGAGAAGCGACCAAAGGCATCCCGCCCCTGGCTCTGCTGCAGATCTTTGTTTAAGGCCTTTAAGTTTTGTATGCTTTTGTGGATTAATTCAGAGTGGTCACTCAGATTCACGTAACACATCCTATCAAAGTCTTCAGACTTGTGTCCCTGTGCTAATAATAACAATCAATAGCAACTCGGTTCTGTAGCAACATATGACAGACAGAATCAACATCTGTTAATAAGCCAGGAAAAAAGAAGAATAGTATTTGTAGTATTACTTTCTTTAGCAAGCTAGCAGCCTAATTTAATAAGCAAGTTAAGAGTGTGTACTATTCTTACAGAAGAGACTAGAGAAGCAAAAAAAAAAAGTGTTGTGCTACATTCCAGAACTTAGCCTGGGAGTCTGCTGAGTTCTGCGTTACAATCATTTGACACATGTTGGGGTTGTGATTGTGAAAGTCGCCTGTTTACAATTTTCCTTGGCATTATCATAGCTAGTTGTTTTAAAAGCAACCCTTGAGCTTCCTCATGCTCGACTTGTTGTTGCAAAATATTCAATAAAGTTAGTATATGACTCTCTAGGACCCTGCAAGACTGTGGCAAGACTCCCATATCCTGACTGCCTTAATAGCCATCTCATTCATTTGCAAACAGTTGTCCCTGGGATACCTTGCCTGAGTCACAGAATCGGCACACTTATTTTCTCCAGCCAACTGCTCCTAGTTAACAGCAATTCCCCAAATAAGGTTTTCAATCAAGGCCACTACACATAGCTCACAAAAATCAGATAACCACATCATAGACTGTATTAGAGTTAGTACCATACAAAGCAATAACTTCCAATCGTGCAGTGTGAGTGTATAAGGCTCTGCCATCACTTCAAGAAGGGACATAGCAAATGTATTATGAATCCTCCCTTCCTGCACTGCTTTGTTTAACTCTTTTCATCTTCTGCAGGTTGATCACCTTTCTTTTTATCTGCTTTCTTAGCTTCTGGGATTTTGTTTTCTTCAGAGGGCGGTTCTGATGAGCTTATAGGGCCTTGTCCTTTCGCCTCTTGGATCATACTGGACAGTAACCTGAGTGAGCTTTCAGCAGCAGCAGATCTAGAATACAGCACTGACACATCATTCTGTGACCTGAAAAACTTATTAACATCTTTGTGGTCGCCCATTTCTTCTTCAACTGGAGACACCTTCAATGAGCACATAAACGCTAGCAAGAATACCACCAGGCCGAGCAGCAGCAGCAACAGCAGGAGCCGTTCGTGGCACCACACAGCTCCCGCACCTTCTCCCAGCACAGCCATCACTGCTGTCTAGCCAGACCCACTCTGGACCTGCCACCACTGCAGGCTGCTGCCACATCTGGCCGTGTACTCTGCCGCTATTGCCCATTACCCTCAGTCTCTTAACTCCACGGCAGCCAGGCTTCCATCTCTTTGATCCCAACAGCTCACTTTAACCGGTGTCTGATCCAGATCCCCAGGCTCTTCCCACCTATCTCAACGTGATCTGGATCGCAGGCTATCCCCGCCTGTCTTCGCTACATTGGGTCACTGCCATCACTGTTTCAAACATCCCCTGGCACAGCCATCATCGCTGTCTGCAGGACAAGGCCTCAAGGACAAGAGTCCAAGTACTGTTAGCCTGATGAATAGAGACATGTTAGAACGTGTAGGGCACAAGCCCTGGGAACAAAGGAGCAAGCTAACTGCAGACTCTTGAGCCGTTGCAGTTGAGATGGCAACCAGATGGACAAAGAGGAACAAGTAGCCAGATAAGGGAATGGATAGTGCCGATAAGGAACTTTATTAATTAAGGAAGTCACGTAGGAAGAAACCCCCTAATCTTAGAATAGAAATTGTTGCTATGACAAGGTAAACTAATCAGTTCCTATTGTTTTAACGGTGTGCCTTAAATGTCAACCAATCAGTGTTTTTTATGTTTAAGATTTAACCAATCAGTGTGTAATATGTAGGAGATAGAAACGTATATAATTGTAAGAAAATCACTAATAAACGGACAACTTGCTTGCATCAAGCTGCGTCCCGTCTCTTCATTCGCCGCAAATTGGTGACCCCCGACGTGATCCGGTGAAGGATCTGACGTGGAGGGGATCTCGAATCACCTATCTGAGCGACTTGCAGTGAATCCCACAGAACTTTGAATGATCTACTGAAAGGAAGCAGGAGCCGGCCGGCCTGAAATCCCTCCGGAGTTGAGAGGTGAGCTGTGGGAAATCCGTAATGGGGAATCAGGCTTCATCCCCAGAAAGAGACGTTTATGAGCTTATGAAAGGTCTTCTTAATAAACATAAGAAAAGTATTTCTGAGCAAGACCTTAAAGCAATGCTCAAATGGGTGCAAGTAAATATGCCCGCAGTGACTGCATCTACAATTTTTACGCGGGAACTTTGGGACGACACAGGGGTGAAATTGTGGGATTCTGCGACAAAAGGCAATACTGAGTCCCACCGTTTGCTCTCTTCATGGAGAGTTATTTTTGAGACTATGAAAGCACAGGAAGAAAAGCCAGAGGAAGGAGAGGAGGAGGAATCGCAAGCTCCTACAGCTCTTTCCTTATCAGCCTCTAAGTCACAGTGCTCTAGACCCCTGGGTGTCAATGCAGTGGAGTATCCACCAGAAGAAGATCCCTTTGACCCAGGACCGATAGACCCTGAAAAAGAACCTGATTTATACCCTCCTGTATACCCTCCTGATCTACGTGATGTGTGGACAAAAATAAACAAGCCTTAAAGGAGGGGGATTTAGAAATGGCTAAAACTATAGTTGCTCCGGTCTTGTATACTCAGGGTTGGGCAGGGGGAGCACGATGGGAGGCTCTTTCTTTTTCGGTTGTTAAAAGAACTGCGCCGCACAGTTACGGAACATGGTATTTCTTCTCCCTATTTTATAAGTCTGTTATCTTCTGTGTTTGATACTTATATCATGACTCCTCATGATTTGAAATCTTTAGCACGATTGTTACTAACCCCGACTCAGTACACGTTATGGGAATCGCATTGGAGAGGAGGACTGCAAGCACTCCTACTCACGTATGTTAATCATAATGATGCTGCATTAGCTGCACTAACAATAGAACATCTTACAGGCACCGGTGCACATGCTGATCCTGTAGCACAGGCTCAAAACTGCCCCCGTGCGGCTCTCGAGGCAATTAGAGAAGAGGCGAAAAAGGCTTTCTTCCAGGTCCCTGACTTACAAAAGCCACAAAAAGCTTTTACTAACATCACTCAGGAGTCTCGAGAACCTTATATGCAGTTTATTGATAGACTAAAACAGGCTTTGGAACGTCAAGTAGATAATGCGGAAGCTCGGGATATATTGCTAACAAAACTAGCTGTTGAAAATGCTAATGTTGATTGTAAAAGGCTATTGAAGTCTCTTCCCAACCCAAACCCCACTCTGGTGGAAATGGTGGAAGCATGTAACCGAATCAGTACGGTTGACCACAAGTTTGAAGCTATGACTGATGCTTTTGAAACGATGCGTGGTGTGGGAAATTGCTATGGTTGTGGTAAGCCTGGTCATCTAAAGAGAAATTGACTTGCACAGGCTGCAGGGAATAAACAACAACCTCCTGGTTGGAGTTTGTCCGAAATGTCGGAAAGGGCGTCATTATGTTAATCAATGTCAATCTAAGTATGACTTCCAGGGACAACCGATACAGGGAAACCGACCACGGAGCGTGGGGCAGTGACGCGCGCAGACACAAGTGCCACAGCTGACATTTCAACAAGCTCGGAGAGAAGTACCGACACCTCAAGTCTCTGTCCAGCAACCTCAGGCAGCGCCGGATTGGACCTGGCAACCTCACACACAGTAACGTTGCTCGATTCCTCGGTTCATTTATTATCAACAAATGTCAAAGGACCATTACCCCCTGATACACAAGCTCTATTAATTGGTAGATCTTCCACAACATTGTCTGGTCTATTTGTTTTACCAGGTGTTATTGACTCTGACAGTGTGGACGAAATCAAAATTATGGCATGGACTCCATTTCCGCCTTGTACGATACCTCAAGGTAGTCGAATAGCGCAATTGATTCTGATTCTGGCAAGGGTAAGCTTTCTTACTACTGATCACCCTCCGCAGAGGAGAGGAGGTTTTGGATCTACAGGGTTACCTCATATTTTGTGGGTACAATCCATTTCTCCACAGCGACCTATGTATCAGTGTACCCTTATTTACAATGACCAACAAATAGCACTAAATGGAATCATTGACACTGGAGCTGATGTCACAGTAATTTCTCAAGCTAAATGGCCTCCGCAATGGCCATTGACTAATGTCTCTCAGACACTGGCTGGGATTGGGGGGACCGGTAACAGTCGTCAGAGTTTGGAACTAATTTGAATTCAAGGACCAGAGGGACATGTGGCTTCTGTTAAACCTTTTGTGCTACCTGTCCCTATGGTTTTGTGGGGACGTGATGTATTGTCACAATGGGGAATGTCTATCTGTACACATTTTTAGATGGGGCCATTGAAGTGCGCGACACCCTAAAAATAACCTGGAAAACTGATGTTCCTATTTGGGTGGATCAATGGCCCCTTCCTTTGGAAAAACTTTGCGTACTTCAAAACTTAGTCTCAGAACAACTGTCCAAAGGACACATTGTACCTTCTACTAGCCCATGGAATTCACCTGTTTTTGTTATTAAAAAACAAACTGGCAAGTGGCGCTTGCTCCATGATCTCAGAAAAATTAATGATGCTATGGAAGATATGGGAGCCCTCCAACCTGGGCTCCCATCCCCAACTATGATCCCTCGACATTGGCATCTAACTGTCATAGATCTTAAAGATTGATTTTTCAGTATCCCGTTGCATCCAGATGATGCCCCAAAATTTGCTTTTTCAATTCCAAGCATCAACATGCAAGCTCCGTTGCAGAGATATCAGTGGGTTGTACTGCCACAAGGTATGAAAAATAGTCCTACAATGTGTCAATGGTATGTTGCAAAAATACTCAGTCCTGTCCGAAATGCTATGCCTACTGTGTTATTGTATCATTGTATGGATGAACTTTTAGTGGCAGCACAACATCACGAAGTCATGGAGAAAGCTGTAGCCCTTGTTACAGATGCCATGAATTTGGCTGGTCTCTGTATAGCACCAGAAAAGGTCCAAAAGTTTCCCCCTTGGAAATATCTGGGCTGGCGAATAAGAGCACAAACTATTGTTCCTCAACCATTGCAGATCAATACCAATGTAAGAAACCTGCATGATGCACAAAAATTACTGGGAAGAATAAATTGGGTTCGACCGTTATTGGGAATTTCTAATACAGACTTGGGTCCTCTGTTTGAACTACTAAAAGGGGACACTAATCTTTGTTCTCCACGTAATCTTAACTCTGAAGCAGATATATCTTTACAAAAGGTTGCCTCAGCTATCACTTCTCGACAGGCCCAACGATGGGCCCCTGAACTACCTTTTTACTTGATTATTTTAAACCCTGCACGACAGCCTCATGCCCTGATATTTCAATGGGACCTTCAGAACTCAGACCCCTTGTTAATTATTGAACGGATCTTTTTACCTAACCAGTCTACAAAAACTATTTTGACGCAACATGAAATGTTTGCCTCTGATTGTTAAAGCTAGATCACGCTTGTTAACCTTATCAGGGAAGGATTTTGTCTGTATTTGTCTACCAATAACAACAGTATACTTACAATGGCTTTATCAGCGATCAGACACCTTTGTTAGGGCACTTGTCGACTATACAGGTCAAATAACTTCCCATCCACCTTCACACAAACTGTTTAACATTGACTTTCGTCTAATGTTAAAACCCAAAAGAAGCGAACAACCCTTACAGGCACTTACTGTGTTTACAGATGGATCAGGCAAATCACATAAATCTGTTCTTCTGTGGTGGGATGATCAACGGAGACGATGGGACTCGGACATAGAGACAGTCTCCGGTTCACTTCAAATAGTAGAACTAAATGCAGTTGTTCGCATTTTCCGAAAATGGAATGTACCACTCAACCTTGTTACTGATTCCGCTTATGTTGCAGGTATTGTTACACGAGCCGAAGCTTCTGTGCTGCGGAATGTTTCACATTCACAACTTTTTACCCTGTTACAGGAACTTATTTTCCTTTTGGACTCTCGATCTGCGCCTTATTTTGTTATGCATATTAGGTCTCACACCTCACTACCTGGTTTTCTTGCAGAAGGCAATTGACGAGCTGATCTATTGACGTTACCAGTTCAAGTACTGCCAGACCGTATTGCACAAGCTAAACTAAGTCACTCTTTTTTCCATCAAAATGCTGGAGCTCTTAAACGACAGTTTGACCTTACTTCTCAACAAGCGTCAAATATTATTGCTGTCTGTCCTGATTGTCAAAAACATTCTTTCCCATCAATTGCTGCAGGAGTTAACCCTAGAGGATTACAAAGCCTACAATTATGGCAAACAGATGTTACACATTATTCTGAATTTGGTAACCTTAAATATATCCACTCTTCTATTGATACATTTTCAGGTGCCTTGTTTGCCTCTTGTCACACAGGAGAAAAGGCACGAGATGTTCGTAGACATTTAATGCGTGCTTTTGCTACTTTGGGTATTCCCTCAAAGATAAAGACAGATAATGGTCCAGCTTATGTTTCAACAACTATAAAAACCTTTTTTGCCCTATGGGGTATAACTCATATTACTGGCATTCCTCATTCCCCCACCGGTCAATCTCTCATTGAACGGTCTCATCAGTCTCTAAAACGTCTATTACAACAACAAAAAGGGGGAATGGGAATGGCTATTCTGGAGGAACGGTTACAGAAAGCATTGTATGTTTTTAATTTTTTAAATTTTTCTTTAATAGATAACAACCCACTGATAGTTCGACATTTTACTGCAAATACCTCCTTCAAGGCACGGGTTAAAGCCCCAGTACTGGTTTGAGATCCAGAAACAGGTAAAATTATGGGACCATATCCTCTTGTTACATGGGGAAAAGGTTATGCTTGTGTCTCCACAGAAAAAGGACCCAGATGGATCCCAGCGAAGAATGTAAGACCTTTCCGTGAACCTTTACCGCAGACAACTGATACTGACACCGACCCTACAAAATGAAATAAAAACTGTGTGAGGATTTCTGTTTTGCATTAATGTCAGATACCCAAATTCAGGATATAGAATCTAGATTTCGCTTTTTATAGCGCCTAGAATGAACACTATCATCCTGGATCAAACCACTTAACAAAGGTAATACGTTTGGACCAGACCAGATCCCCAACGCACTGATGGCACCGCTAGCAGATATTATCTTCCCTTACATCAACTTTCAACGACACTGTCATGAACCAGATTGGACAGCATCTCAATTTCTACAGTTATGTTGCTATGAACATGGACCATTCTGTTGACCGTGGATCAAGATTCATTGTGAACTCTGTGATCAGGATAGCTGGCGAGTTGTAAGACTAAGGGACAGATGGGGTCATTGGATGTGTTCTGGGTGTTACAATCAACTATTAAGGTTTAATCAGATACAGTGGGCTGAACGTTTAATGGGAAAGCCTCTTTTGGAGATAGAGGGAGTTATAGGATTAGGTTCTGAGATTTTGCCAAACTTAGTTTTTGTAAATTTTTTATCATTGATTGAAAGCCTAGAAGTACGGGCTACTGCATGGTTGTTGTTTCAATATATTATATTAGCAAGCAGAATTTATATTATTAACAAGAACATTATTATAGGATTAGAGTGTGGACAATCAATTGCAGTGCCTCGGTTGTGGACAGTACTGTCGCGACGGAGGGAAGACGCAGTCACTCAATATGAGTGATCAGCAGACTTCGTTTATTGTGCCTTACAGTCACCTTTTATGCCTTGTTATAATTAGCTCATACATATTACAAAAGTTAAGCTCATTATTGGTTAGTTGCCTAAATATCAAGCCCGCCCCTAGTTTCTCTTCTGTAGTTATCTGTTCCCACCTGCAACATTCTTTTCCCACCACAATCTTCCTGTTATTGTGTAACTTTTGCTTTACTTCAGATAAGCTGAGAGCGATGTGCATTTTTGTCCAGCCAGCTGGACTATGTCTATGTGACCCTTTTCAGCTAGCCAGTTATCCACAATTCCCCCGTTTTTATTTTGGGCAACATAGGCTTGGTTGACCATTTTCAATAACAGCGTTTTAACACAGGAACATACACAGCCAACTTATAAAATCTCAGTTCAGAAGTATAATTCCTGAAATACTTGAAAAATAAAGTTAGCTTGAAGCTTTAATTTAGATGCTCTTTCTGTTCCCTCTTCCCTCATCCACCAACACTGTAACCTCATCATAGAAAGCCATCAAATTTGTCAGGCACGATTTGCCCTGTATGAAGCCATGTTGTCTGTCACCAATCACCTTGATTTCCATGTACCTTAGCATAGTTTTCAGGAGGACCTGCTCCAAGATCTTGCCAGGTACAGAGGTTGGACTGACCGGCTTGTAATTTCCCAGGTCTTCCTTTTTTCATTTTTTAAAAATGGGCATTACGTTTCACCTTTTCCAGTCAGTGGGAACTTCACTGGGCTGCCATGACTTCTCAAATATGATCAATAGTGGCTTAGCCACTTCATATGCTAGTTCCCTCAGGACCTGTGGATGCATCTCATCAGGTCCCATGGACTTGTGCACCTTCAGATTCCTTAGATGGTCTCAAACCTTGTCTTCTCTTACAGCAGGCTGTTCTTCATTCTCCCAGTCCCTGCCTTTGCCTTCTGCGACTTGGGTGGTGTGGCTGGAGCACTTGCTGGTGAAGACCGAGGCAAAAAAGTCATTGAGCCTTCTCTATATCCCAGGTAACTAGGTCTCTTATTTCCTTCCAGAGCAGGTCCACATTTTCCCTAGTCTTCCTTTTATCACCGACATACTTATAGAAGCTTTTATTATTCTCCTTGGCCAGATTTAATTCTATCAGGGCTTTTGCTTTCCTAACCTCATCCCTGGATGCTTGAACAGTTTCTGTGTATTCTTCCCAGGCTACTTGTCCTTGCTTCCACCCTCTGTAGGCTTCCTTTTTGTGTTTGAGTTTGTCCTGGAGCTCCTTGTTCATCCATGCAGGCCTCCTGCTGTTTTTGCCTGACTTCCTCTTTGTTGGGATGCATTGCTCCTGAGCTTGGAGGAGGTGATCCTTGAATATTAACCAACTTTCTTGAGCCCCTCTTCCCTCCAGGCTGTTATCCCATGGTACTCTACCAAGCAGATACCTGAA
The DNA here is from genome assembly GCF_023634085.1 of Falco cherrug. NCBI lineage: Eukaryota > Metazoa > Chordata > Aves > Falconiformes > Falconidae > Falco > Falco cherrug. Next base: position 6,266,125 of record NC_073719.1, on the reverse strand, counting down.
GAAGCCAAAGTCTGCTCTCCTAAAGTGCAGGGTAGTGAGCTTGCTGTGTGTTTTCGTCGCTGCCCTAAGGATCTTGAACTCCACTATTTCATGGTCACTGCAGCCAAGGCTGCCCTTGAGTTTCACATTCCCCACCAGCCCCTCCTTGTTAGTGAGAACAAGTTCACGCATGGCACCTCTCCTCGTTGGCTCCTCTATCACTTAGAGAAGGAACTTATTGTCAACGCATTCCAGGAACCTCCTGGATTGCTTATGCCCAGCTGTGTTGTCCCTCCAGCAGATATCAGGGTGGTTGAAGTCCCCCATGAGGACCAGGGCTTGTGAACATGAGGCAGCTCCTAACTGCCTATAGAGGGCTTCACCTGCTCAGTCTCCCTGGTCTGGTGGCCTGTAGCAGACCCACACTATAATGTCGCCTGTCCCTGTCCTCCCTTTGATCCTGACCCATGTACTCTCAGTTGGCTCCTCATCCATGCCCAGGCAAAGCTCCATGCACTCCAGCTGGTCATTGACATAGAGGGTGATGCCCCCTCCTTGTCACCCCTGCCTCTCCTTCCTAAAGAGCTTGTATCCTTCCATTACAACACTCCAGTCACAGAAGTCATCCCACCATGTCTCTGTGATGCCAATTAGATCATAACCCTGCAGGTATGCGCATGTCTCTAACTCCTCTTGTTTATGCCCCATGCTACATGTATTTGCATTTAAGTTGGGCCCCCGCTGACCCCATAGGAACACCACTAGCTACAGGCCTCCAGCTAGACTCTGTGCCATTAATCACAACCCTCTGAGGTCTGCCATTCAGCCAGATCTCAGTCCTCCTCACTGTCCACTCATCTAACCCACACTTCCTGAGCTTACCTATGAGGATGTTGTAGGAGACAGTGTCAAAAGCCTTGCTGAGGTCAAGGTTGACAACATTCACCACTCTCCCCTCGTCTACCCAGCCAGTCATTCCATCGTAGAAGGCTATCAGGTTGGTCAGCCATGATTTCCCCTTGATGAATCCATGTTGACTCCTCCCGATAACCTTCTTTTCCTCCACATGCTTCGAGATGACCTCCAGGATGAGCTGTTCCATTACCTTTCCAGGGATGGAGGTGAGGCTGACTGGCCTGTAGTTTCCTGGGTCCTCCTTCTTGCCCTTTTTGAAGGCTGGAGTGACACTGGTTTTCCTCCAGTCCTCAGGCACCTCTCCTTTTCTCCATGACTTTTCAAAGGGGATGGAGAGTGGATTTGCCATAATATCTGCCAGCTTCCTCAGCATTTGGGGGTGCATCCCATTGGGGCCCATGGATTTGTGGGTATCAAGTTTGCTCAAGTGTTCTCTAATGTGATCCTCCTCGACCAAGTTGTGAGGTTCAGGCTGTTGTTTGGAAAAAAAAGCAGCCAACAAAGAAGTTTGCTGAAGAAGGAAAACAGCCATTGAAGCCATAAAGAGAGGAGCAGGACTGGGCATAGGTCAGGTAGTTTCTCATTTTTGAGAGCCTCTCCCTACTGTGCATATGTGATAACAATGCCTCGTTCACACCCTCTGTCTCAAGGGGAACAAAGCCCAAAGATAAAAACTATCTATTGGCTAAGGGTGAGCATACATCCAGTGTTGTAATACCTCCATGTTGTGTCTAAATTGATAAAAAAGGCTTGCCTATCAAAATTATACATGCAAAAAGCCTACGTGACTGTAAGGGTATAAAATCTTAACTCAGAAAGTGCTCTATGTAGCTCCCTCTCAGCTGGCCTGAGATCCCTTATCATCATCACACAGTGTTTTTCCTCTGAGCAGGTCATATGTCTGTTTACTTTGTCTGCTTACTATAATGTGTCGATCAACTTTGTAGTCTATTTCTTTACCTTTATGTGCGTTTATTATAATACTATCAAGGGTGATCAACATATGATCACTACCTCCATTACATCAACAGGGACAGTGGTTTTCTTGTGAGTATTGATTTATGGTGTTTTATTAAAGTAATCTTATTAATTACATGGTGAGTCCTAGTGTTTGGTTGCACTGCCTGGGTCTATAACCGGTGAAGCAGATTCCCTGCTCTGGGTAGCAGGCGGGAAGTCTGTCGGGTCATGACACAAAGGAGAGTCTTCCTTTCTCCAGACTTCCTCTCTTGCCTCCAGGGTCTGGGAAACCTGAGGGGTGGCCTTGGCAGTGAAGACTGAAGAAGGCATTCAGTAACTCAGCTTCCTCTGTATCCTTTGACACAAGGGCACTCACCATTCAGCAGCAGGCCCGCATTTTCTCTAGTCATCCTTTTCCTACTGATATACTTGAAAAAGCCCTTCTTGTTATCCTTGACCTATGTGGTGGGTTGACCTTGGCTGGACACCAGGTGCCCACCAAGCCGTTCTATCATTCCCCTCCTCAGCAGAACAGGGAGGGAAGAAAATAAGATGGAAAAAAAAAAAGCTTCTGTGTCAAGATAAAAGGAGTTTAATGAAGCAATAGCAAAAGTCATGCATGTAGAAGTGAAGGAAAACAAAAGATGTTATTCTCTACTTCCCATCAGCAGACAATATTTGGCCACTTCCTGGGAAGCAGGGCTTCAGTACGCATAGCGGTTGATCCAGAAGACAAATGTTGTAAATAACAAATATCTCCACTTCCTCTTCCTTTCCTTTAGCTTTTATATTTGAGCATACATCATATGGTATGGAATATCCCTTTGGTCAGTTTGGGTCAGCTGTCCTGGCTATGTCTCCTCCTATTCTCTTGCCCACACTCAGCCTATTGATGGGGTGGGGGGAAGGCTGGAGAGACAGCCTTGATGCTGTGTGAGCACAGCTCAGTAGTAGCCCAAACACTGGTGTGTTATCATCACCTTTCTAGCTACCAATACAAAGCACAGCAGTATGATGGCTGCTATGGGGCTCAGCCAGACCAAATACAATCTCCACCCCTTAATCCATACCATTTGCATCATGCTTAGGTAGGTCCCACATAACACACACCAGCAGATCTCGTAATGAGGGTCCGGGATGCCGTTGGCCTTCTTGGCCACCTGGGCACACTGCTGGCTCATGTTCAGCCAGCTGTCAACCAGCACCCACAGGTCCTTTCCTGCCAGTCAGCTTTCCAGCCACTCTTCCCCAAGCCTCGATCGTTGCATGAGGTTGTTGTGACCCAAGTGCAGGACCTGGCAATTCTCCTTGTTGAACTTCATACAATTAGCCTCATCCCATCAATCCAGCCTGTACAGGTCCCTCTGCAGAGCCTTCCTATCCTCAAGCAGATCAACACTCCCACCCACCTTGGTGTCATCTGCAAACTTACTGAGGGTGCACTTGATCCCCTCCTCCAGATCGTCCATAAAAATATTAAACAGAACTGGCCCCCATACTGAGCCCTGTGGAACACCACTTGTGATTGGTCACCAGCTGGACGTAACTCCATTCACTGCCACTCTTTGGGCTTGGGTACAGCCAGCTTTTTATCCAGCATAAAGTATACCTGTCCAAGCCATGAGCAGCCAGTTTCTCCAGGAGAATGCTGTGGGAGATGATGTGTCAAAGGCTTTACTAAGGTCCAGGTAGACAACATCCACAGTCTTTTCCTCATTCACCCTCATCTTGTCAGGAGATCAGGTTCATCAAGCAGGACCTGCCTTTCATAAACCCATGCTGGCTGGGCCCGATCCCCTAGTTGTCCTGCACATGCCGTGTGATGGTGCTCAGGATGATCTGCTCCATAACCTTCCCTGGCACCGAGGTCAAGCTGACAGGCCTGTAGTTTCCCAGATCATTCTTCCTGCCCTTCTTGTAGATGGGCATCAGATTGGCTAACCTCCAATCTTCTGGGACCTCCCCAGTTAGCCAGGACTGTTGATAAATGACAGAGTTGCTTGGCGAGCTCTTCCGCCAGCTCCCTGTGCATGTCTAAGTGGAGCAGCAAGTTCACTACTCATCTCCTCCTGGACTGTGGTGACTTCATTGTGCTCCTTGTCCCAGACTTCCAACTCAGGGGGCTGAGTACCCTGAGGGTGACTGGTTTTGCTAATAAAGACTGAGGCAAAGAAAGGCATTAAGTACCTTTTCCTCATCCTTTGTGGCAGTGTTCTTTGCCACATACAATAAAGGATGGAGATTATTCTTGACCCTCCTTTTGTTTCTAATGTATTTGTACAAACATTTTTTGTTATCTTTTATGGCAGTGGGCAGCCTGAGTTCTAGCTGGGCTTTCACCTCTCTAATCTTTGTCCCACATAACATCATGACATACTTTATAGTCTTCCTGATTTGCCTGCCAGATGTTCAAAGGGAGGGTCTCCTCTAGACATCATGCAACTGACGCTACATGGAGTAAGTGTTTAGTGTTGGTAATGCAATAGGCTTGAATGGGGAACCTCAATTGCCCAGGAATCCTGAAAGAGACCATGGACTGTCCAGAAGGCTGAAACTGTGGAGTGTCTCCAGAGGTGGTGACTTGTTCTATATAATAAAATACCAGAAAATGAGAAGCAATATGCCCTGTTTACAGATGGATCCTGTCGTATTGTGGAAAAACATCAAAGGTGGAAAGCTGCTGTGTGGAGTCCTACACAAGAAGTCACAGAAACTGCTGAAGGAAAAGGAGAATCGAGTCAATTTGCAAAGGTGAAAGCAATCCAGCTGGCTTTAGATATTGCTGAATGAGAAAAATGGCCAGTACTTTATACTGAGTCATGGTGGCAAATGCTCTTTTGGGGTGGCTACAGCAATGGAAGTAGACCAACTGGCAGCACAGAGGTAAATATATTTGGGCTGCTGCATTGTGGCAAGTTATTGCTGCCCAGGTAGACCATCTGATTGTAACAATTCTGTGCCTGGGACAGAGTAATGCTGGGCACAAGTTGGGAGAGGAATGGCTGGAGAGTGACCCTGCAGAAAGGGATGTGGAGGTGCTGGTTGACAGGAGGCTCAATATGAATCAGCAGCGTGCCCTGGCAGCCAAGAGAGCAAACCGCATTGTGGGGTACGTTAAACACAGCATAACCAGCAGGTCAAAGGAGGTGATTATCCTGCTGTACTCGGCTGTAATCTTGCTGTATTCAGCATTGGTGCGACCTCACCTTGAGTTCTGCATGCAGTTCTGGGCTCCACAATTTAAGAAGGATGTGAAGGTCCTTGAATGCATCCAGAGGAGGGCAACAAAGCTGGTGAAAAGGCTGGAAGGCACGTCCTATGAGGAGCAGCTAAGGACTTTGGAGAAAAGGAGGCTGAGGGGCAACCTCATTGTTCCCTACAGCTTCCTGAGGAGGGGAAGTGAAGAGGGAGGTGCTGATCTCTTTTCCCTGGTATCCAGTGTTAGGATGCCCTATGCCTGTCAGTGTTTAAGAGGCATTTGGACAATGCCCTTAACATCACACTTTAACTTTTGGTCAGCCCTGAATTGGTCAGGCAGTTGAACTAGATGATCATTGTAGGTCTCTTCCATCTGAAAACTCCTATCCCATCCAGTATTGATAAGCCTCCGCTAGTCTCTGCAGTCACTTCCAATCACAAAACACAGCACGAGCCTAGTCCCTGGCCCATCAAATGAGGCTCTAGGCCAGGGATCCTCAAACTTTTTAAACAGGGGGCCAGCACGTGGATGAAGTGGCAGGCACGATACCTGCGTAGGTAGTCATGTGCAGAGTGATTTGGAAGTACAGCTTGTCCTTGCCTCCTTTTGCATTATAAGGTCTCTGCCAATAGTATGAGGGGAAGTGCAGGTAAGGACTGAGCTCCAGGCAGATTGTAGTAGAAGAGAAGGCTCAGGCTAAGTTACCAGACCATTTTCTCTCCCTACCCCTGCCTTGGAAGTAGAAGAAGTATACAGACTGGGCCTGTGTTCTCGCTTCTGCTTTTGGGAGATTTGAGAGCTCCATTGCTGCAGATGCACTCTGGCTGACAGCAGTCTGGGATGTCTCCTCACTGTTTAGGAAACAGAGACATGTCCTTCCTGATCCCCCAGCATTCAGGGGCAGTGGAGCCTGACTCGGCCACCAAGGAATAATTGAGTTCTGGACAGTAACATATCACTTATTCACCCAGCAGAAATAAGGAGTGTTCTGATCAGCCTGAATCCTGAAGCAAGTGGGTCTCAAACTGTATGCCAAGCCTGGGATTTGGTTCAAGACCTACTTCTCTTGTTAAGTATCAGAGCAAACTGTATGAAAAACGTGTCCCCCTTCTTCTTGGGAGTTTGGAGTGTGATGCATTTTCCATTTGCAAACACTGCTGCAATTAGGACCTCACCACTTCTACATCCAATGTGGTTTGGGGGAATCCTGATGATGATAGTTCCATGTTGGGTGGCAGGGGTCAGCTGTGCTTTGTCTTGATGGGCATTCTAAGACATAGTAGAGCTGTACCTCATTTTTTTCCAAGTGGCATTAGTGACCAACTAGCAGTTGGTTTTGAGCAATAAGGCATTTATATGGAAGTGAGTTTAGCTTGACAAAAGCAGAGTCCACTAAATGCAGCAGAGAAACATCAAGTGGCACTAGTAGCTTCCAGCAACTGTGCTGGCTATTTTAATTAGATTAGCATTTCTGTCATTAAGTGACTGCAAATTTCAGTCACAACTCCGCAGTGATCTCTACCATATCTATGATATGCTAACTTCATTTGTGCTGCATAGAAAAGTGTTTTACTTCCTTAATAACAAACAACTTGTTTGATAGTCCTGAATTAGGTTTTGACCAGTTACCAAGATACCTGTTTATGAAACTGACAGTGATATATTTTCATATGTATGTATTCCTACAGTGTCAAATAATTTCCCCATTTCAGTTCACTTATGCCTTCTGTAACTACCAGGTTGTCGTAGTAGTGGTAGCAATATACATATTTGTATATAGACAAAAATACTTGGTAATGGTCATTAGAATTAAAACATTTAATGTTTTTCCCAAATAAACTAATGCTTCTAAGGCAACAGAAAAGTGTACAGTTGTTAAACAAGTTGTAAATACAGGTTTCTAAAATTTTAATGCTCATTTTCTGGTTTTTTTTTTTTTTTTATAAGGAACAGTTAAAGCACAGTTCATGTTAAAAATATGGTTTTGAATACAAAGTGCTCTTTGGTGTTATAAGATGTCAGCTGGTGGTGCCTTCTGGATCCAGCAGGTGATAATCCAGGATCACACAGATAATGCAAAGCATATGTAAACTATATAATAAGAAATTTAGTCAATCTGCAATGGAAAAGAGAACAGTCATTGATGCTGTTGCCTATAGTGCATGGAGATCTGTATGTTACCACTGACTTGAGCCATAAGGCCAGGTGAAAGTGACTCTGCTGCTTCCAGAGTTGAAAAGAGTCAGCTCAGGGCTCTCTGCACTCACATCTGGGGATATTAATCATGCCATGAGCTCACAAGCCTATTCTGCTGTGGTTTTAAAGTTTAGGATTGGTGTTGCATGCAGTCAAATTAAATCTTAAAAGCAATTATTTTTGCTTGCTCCATCTGAAAAGCAGCAAGGGAAAAAGCAGAAGGACAAGGTTAAAACACACCTTCCTTCCCAAAAAGGGAGGGAGAGGAGGGGCAAAAGAGGAGGGCACATGGGCACAAGAGCCAGGACAGGGAGAGGTAGAGACGAAGAGAGACAGCTATAAAGCTAGATAGGGGGCGTGTGTGAGAGCTGAGAAGGCAGAGACAGCAAGAGGAAGAAATAGAGGAAAAGAGAAAGAATTAGGGAGAGGGGCAGATCGAGAAGGAAAGAGACAGAGAAAGGATTAGAATGTGAGATGAGGAGAGAGAGAGAGAATGAGTGAGGAGACAGGGAAACAGAGATAGAGGTGCTGAGAGAGAGATATGGACAGAGCACAAGAGCATGCAAGAGTGCATGCGGGGTGGAGAAGCATGGGAGAGATACCGAGAAAGCACGAGTGAAAAAAAGCGGAGAGGGGCAGTGCGACAGACAAGCAGAGATAGAGGGCAGACAGAGAAAATCGAGAGGGAAAGAGATAAGGGAGAGAGGGAAGAGGGATGGGGAATGTGCAAAGAGAGCCAGAGGCACAAAGAGCCAGGGAGACAGCGTGAGTGACACAGTCAGGAGAGAGAAAGTATGTGACAGACAAGGGAGGAGGAAGGCATACAAATAGAGAATTATACAGAAAATAAATGGGAAAAAAATTCAGAATGAGAGAAAAGGAGAAAAGCAAGAGAAAGTCAGGGGGAGAGCTATTGAGAGCGGGGGGGGTAGAGTCAGATACAGATAGAGAGGCAGATGAAATAAGGAGAGACACAGAAGAAGGGAGTGGACAGAGAGGGAAAGGCACAGAGAACAAAGAGAGAGGCAAAGAGACTGAATGAGAGCACTAAAGAGACAGAAAGGGAGAATGTCAGACAAGAGGGGAGCAAGAAAGACAAAGAGATAGAAATAGAACCCAAGAAGAAGGGCAAAGGGGGAAGGGAGAGACAGACAGGGAAAAGAAGAGAAATTATGAGAGAAGTTTAAAAAGGCACCGCTAGAATGTGACAGAGAGACTGTAAGACTACTCGATGTCCAGTGGCCTTCTGGTCAGGCTTACTACAGAGGCTGATAGGGGGCGAGGGTAGGGGCGCACAGAGGGCTGGAACAGGCAGGAGGACAGATAAGTCTGTCTTGCTTGATCCCCACCCCTACCACAGCTGAGTGGAAGAGAGAGGACATGGCTGGAGAGGGAGAAGAAAGGGACACATTCTCTCCCTCTCAGACCTTTGGAGGGTGAGAGAGGCTAAGAAATAGTGGGTGACACCAAGGGAAGGGAGTAGGGGAGAAATAGAGGGGATCAGGAATCCAGATGCTGGGGGGGGGCGCGCGCGAGAGCACAGGAATGGGGGGATCAAAATGCAGGTGTGCAAGAGTGAGACTGAAAGACAGAGGCTGGGGGGACAGAGAGATGGTGAGGGCAAGAGAGATTGAAAGAAAGCAAGTAGTCCAAAGGTGGGGGGGGGGGGCAACACAAGAGAGTTATGCAGAGGGGTACAGAGAGGAAGAGATCCAGATGCCACAAGACAGTGAGAGAACAAGACCAGAAGGGGAGGGGGGAAGGGCACAGCAGGACAGAGACACAGAGAGGCTGAGACCTGCCAAGAGCACCTAAGGATGAAAGAGAGGGTGAGAGCATGACAGTAGGTGGGAGAGACGAGACATGCCAAGAGAGGCTGCAAGAGAGAGTGAGAGGGGATGAGAGTTGCCAGCACCGAGAGAGTGTGCATCTGGGGGGGTCAGAGGTGAGACAGGAGGGAAGCAGAGGTGAGCAAGCTTGATACATGCCAAGAGAGGTTGAGAGAGGGGTGGGCAGGGAGAGGAGACAGGAGAGGTTGAGAGACAGAGGACAAGATGGGGAAGTAGAGAAAGGGAAAGGGGGGGGGGGCAGAAAGGGAATCAAGAGGATGTGAGAGAGACCCAAAGACAGAAGAGGAGGTCAAGATTGAGAAAGAGAAACAGAGAGAAAGGTGCTTAGACCAAGGACTGAGGAAAAGAGAGAAAGACATCCAGAGGCAGGGGGTCAAGACAGAGATGGTGGGGAGAAAAAGAGATCCAAAGGCTGAGAGAATGTGCTGCCAAGAGACGGGTGAGAGGCAAGGGCAAGAGAGAAAGCAATAGACTGGGAGGAAGGAGAGAGAAGCAGAGACAAAGAGACATTCAAAGGCTGAGGGGGGTGAAACCAAGAGAGGGACAGAGAGGCAGAGATTGAGGTGAAGCAACCCGAGACAGAGGGAGAGGTGTGAGAGAGAGATGCTGAGAAAGACAGCATGGTCAACAGAGCTTGAGACCAGAGGGGGAAGAAAAAAAAAAAAAAAAAAAAGATGTAGGGAAGAGGGATCTAGATGGGGGTGTCTTAGAGAGAGAAGAACCAAAAGAAAGAGGCTGAGACTGAAGAGGGGGGAGAGAGGGAGACTGAGGTCAGAGGAGAGGCTAAGGACAAGAGTACACATGAGCACAAAACCAAGAGAGCATAAGACTGATCCATGCTGAAATAGACCACAAGAGAGGGGCTGAAAGAGAGAGTGTGGGTGTGCTGGAGGGGGGGAAAAAAGAGAGACACTGGGCAGAACAGTTATACGCACCACAAGAGACTTAGAGTATAAGAGAGGACAAGATGGGGAGAGAGGCCAAGGAGTGGGATCCAAAGGTTGAGACAAAGGCAGGAAGTGAATGGGGGGGGGGGGGGTAGGCCAAGAGAGAGGGCACTACTAACAAAGCTCAGAAAGAGATCAACAAGTGTTACAGCACAAACAAACTAGCAGGCTGCAACAAGGCCTTACCACTGGTCAGAGTCTACTGTCCATGCTGTATCACCTTTCCCCAGAAGTCAGACAACGCTGCTGCTGCTCTACCTGGCACCCAACAATCCTCAGGGCTCTTTAACCACTTAGCAGGAACGAGCTACAGCTGCACATCATCCATGTCAATCAACCCACTGCCTTTGAGGCAAGGCCACAGCTGCATGTTATCAATGCTGATTAACCCACTGCCTGCATTCCTCTACAGACAGGTGCCAAGAGGGATAGGGGGAGGAGAGAGGTAGGGAAAAAGGGGGAATTCAAATGAGGAGGAGGGGAAGAGAGAGATATCTGAAGGCTGGGGGGGGGGGAGGGGGAGGATGAGGAGGCCAAGACAGGGGGCATGGGTGTCTAAGAGAGATTGCTACAAGCAAAGAGAGAGAGAGTGTGAGAGCACTTGAGTGGGGAGCTGAGACTGAGGGGGGCATATGGGGGGGGGGGGAAGAATGAGGGGAGCAGAGAGAGGCCAAGGGCAAGACAGAGAGTGGGGGAAGCCAAGACAGAGAGAGATGTAGAAGGAGCAAGAGAGGTGTAAAGGCTAAGAGGGGTTAGAGAGAGGAAGAGGTCCAAATGCCATGTGAGAGAGAGCCATAACTGAGAGAGACAGGAAGGGGTTGAGACTGGGGAGATAGATACACACATGCACAGAGGCCAGGCATGAGAGAAAGAGGGGGGGTAGAGGTATGATAGACTGATACATGAAAAGAGAGACTTAAAGATAGAATGAAGAGACAGAGGGTGAGGTGGAGAGAGGGAGAGGAGGAAAGGGGGAGGCTGAGGCAGAGAGAGGCCAGGACCAAGATACGGGGTAGGGGGGGGATGATATTGAGAGCACAAATGAGATGGGGGTGGGGGAGCTGTAAAGGCGGGAGGGGGAGATGGCAAGATGACATCTTTCATAATCAACATTATTCTCACACCAAATCCAAAACACAGCACTGCTGTGATCGGGTCACTGCTGCACTTGCACTGCTTCTTGTGAGGCTCATCTTCCATTGGTTCAGGTGGCACCTGCTATAGCAATTCCTAAAACATGCAATGCAAATCATGAGCTACAACAATTTAAAGGTATATCTATGCCCTGGTTTCAGCTGGGATAGAGTTAAATTTCTTCTTAGTAGCTAGTACAGGGCTATATTTTGGATTTGTGACAAAATCAGTGTCCATAACACATAGATATTTTAGTTATTGCTGAGAAGTGCTTACACAGCTTCAAGGCCTTTTCTGCTCCTCATGCCACCCCACCAGTGAGTAGGCTGGGGGTGCACAAGAAGTTGAGAGGGGACACACAGCTGGGATAGCTGACCCCAACCAACCAAAGGGATTTTCCATACCATACGACATTGTGCTCAGCAATAAAACGGGGGGGGGGGGGAAGGTTGGTGTGGGCTGCCATTGCTCAGGGGATTGGCTGGGCATCGGTCAGTTGGTGGAAAGAAATTGCTTTCTCTTCTGTCGCTTGTTTTTCTTGGACTTTCTTTTCCTCTCTCTTTATTGCTTTGGGGTTTTTTTCCTTACAATTTTTGGGTTTTCCTCAACCTACATGTTTTCTCACTTTTACCCTTCCTACTCTCCCCCCCATCCCACTGCAGGGCGAGTGAGTGAGTGGTGCTTAGTTGCTGGCCGGGGTTAAACCATGACACTGACCATTGCTTACACACTGTCAACACTGTCTCTCCTTCTGCCCCACCACCACCAAGTAGGCTGGTGGTGCACAATAAGCTGGGAGGGGATGCAGTTGTGACAGCTGACCCCAATTGACCAATGGGATATTCCATGCCATATGACATCTTGCTTCAGCAATAAAAGTTGGGGGAAGAAGGAGGAAGGAGTTTGGAGATATGGCATTTGTCTTCCCAAGTAATCATTATGCGTGGTGGAGTCCTGCTTCCCTGGAGATGGCTGAACACCTGCCTGTTGATGAGACAGAGTGAATGAATTCCTTGTTTTGCTTTGCTTGCGGGCACAGATACTAAACTGTCTTTATCATGAGTTTTCTCACTTTTACCCTTCTGATTCTCTTCTCCATCCCACTGGGAGCGAGTGAGCGAGTGGCCGTGTGGTGCTTAGCTGCCTATCAGGTTTAACCCACAACACTTGTGATGGTAACTGGTAAGTGATAACCCTGTCTTTATCTCAGCCCACAAGCTTTTTCATACTATTTTCTCCCCCTGTCCTGTTGAGGAGGGGGAGTGAGTGAACAGCTGGGTGGGTATCCGGCTGCAATCCAAGGTCAATCCACTACACATACTGAGGCTGGGTACTTCTATGCACATGCATTTACTATCATGGGGGATTAATTGCATATCCATTTTTTCCTTTGGAAACTGAGTAACAGCAAAGTAGCTATCGTAGCCTTTGGTGTTATGCTCTAGGAACATGTAGCCCCAAAACTTTGTGTCCATAAACAACTGAATAAAGTCTGAGACGTGCCCCCTTTAAACTCCCATTCTCATTCGGTTTTCCTTTCTGCCCCTTCTTCTTCATCCCATGGGGCATTCAGTGCTAACTCCATGGCAAAAATGTCATTCAGGATATGCATTCTGGTTTCCTGCATACGTTCCATCTTGTAGATAATATAGCCCTGCCCTCCTTCTAGATTTCTGAAACACTGGTGCTTGTAGAAGAATGGCTGCAGAAGCGTAGCCATAGAATCCCTAAAGATCTGCACAATCCAGGCCTGGAATTAGAATTGTGCTGAAGTTAACAAGAAAGTGGCCTTGATCTATTCTTGAATCCTGAGACCAAGTAACTTTGTTGTACTAACAGGCCGTGGCTGTAACAAGCTGCAGCTGTTAGGGAAGACATGTGCAAGGCCAAGGGAGATAGGGAACGGAATGGGAATAAAGGGAGTAGCAAACCACAAGGCTAAAACATAGCAATGCAAATAGCTGCATGGATAGAATGCTTGTTTTAATCATGATAATTAGTGGTGTGAGAACAGCGCGCGCTTAGGGGCTAATAATTATATTCTTGCTTTGGGAACATGCTTGTGTATCGAGTCTATATAAGAAGTGTTAGAAGCCAATAAAGATGAGCAAGATGCATAACTCATATTGAGTAATTTCTTGACTCCGGCGTACCCCTCTCCCAACAGGTGCTGGTGTACATTACAGAGCTGTTTATAGCACATTCTGCACTTCCAACCTTTACATTCATGATAGATTTCTACATAGGCCTTGCACTTCTCACAGAAAATCATAGCTGAACAATCAGTTTCTCTTTTAGTAGCCAGGGCCTCGTGCCTATCTAAACATTTCCCCAGACCTGCTCAGCAGTCTGCAGTTGGGGCACCTTATCCTTGTCCCTAAGTTAACTGTATAGTCGTGAGACAAGCAGAGACAGCAATAATATTTACAGCTATGGCCATGGTTCTACAGTGTATGAGAAAGATCACAAACGTTTCTCACCCCAAATACCTTCCTGCCACCCTTAACACCATAATAATGTTCACAATGTAAAAGAAGGAAACAGGTCTTGGGTTATCGTGGTGAGTTGACCTTGCCAGGATGCCAGGTGCCCACCAAGCTGCTTCCCCCCTCAATCGGACAGGGGGAGAAAAAATACGATGAAAGGCTCATGGGTCAAGATAAGGACAGGGAGATCACTCACCAATTACCGTCATGGGCAAAACAGACTCAACTTGGGGAAATTAATTTAATTTATTACCAATCAGAGTAGGATAATGAGAAATAAACCCAAATCTTAAAACACCTTCCCTCCCACCTCTCCCTTCTTCCCAGGCTCAACTTCACTCCCAATTTCTCTACCTCCTCCCCCCTGAACGGTGCAGGGGGGTGGGGAATGGGGGTTGTGGTCAGTGCATCACACGCTGCTGCTGCTGCTCCTTTCTCCTCACACTCTTCCCCTGCTCCAGCATGGGGTCTCTCCCATGTGAGACAGTCATCCACAAACTTCTCTAACATGGGTCCTTCCCCCAAGCTGCAGTTCTTTGTGAACTGCTCCAGTGTGGGTCCTTTCCATGGAGTGCAGTCCTTCAGGAACAGAGTGCTCCAGCATGGGTCCCCCTGTGGGGTCACAAGTCCTGCCAGAAAACCTGCTCCTGCGTGGACTCCTCTCTTCACAGGATCACAGGTCCTGCCAGGAGCCTGCTCCAGCACAGGCTCTCCATGGGGTCACAGCCTGCTTTGGATGCATCCACCTGCTCTGGCACTGTCCCCTCCACGGGCTGCAGGTGGATATCTGCTCCAGCATTAACCTCCATGGGCTGCAGGAGGGACAACCTTCCTCCCCGTGGTCTTCACCACGGTCTGCAGGGGAATCTCTGCTCTGGCACTTGGAGTACCTCCTCCCCCTCCTTCTTCACAGACCTTGGTGTCTTCAGAGTTGTTGTGCTCATATTCTTACTCTCTTCCGACTGCTGTTGCACAGCAGGTTTTTTTCCCTTCTTAAATATGTTATCACAGAGGTGCTACCACCATTGCTGATTGGCTCAGCCTTGGCCAGCAGCAGGTCCATCTTGGAGCCAGCTGGCACTGGCTCTATCAGACATAGGGGAAGCTTCCAGCAGCTTCTCACAGAAGCCACCCCTGTAGCTTCCCCCCCCCCAACAAAAGCTTGCCACACAAACACAATACAGATATCTAAGACTGTTGTTTGGCTTTAAAATCCCTCAACCCTTTTCCACCTCAGTTTTTTATATAGCTTGTTTGCTCCACTTATCAGTTCTGCATATGTCAGGTCCCTCGTGGCTGTAAGCACTGCGAGACTCTCAGCCAAACAGAGACTATTGTCACTGTTATTTAGATCAATCAAACAACACCACTTTTAGTCTATAATTTTGGAATGGGGGACAGACTGCAGGATTCTGTGTACCCCACCCCCAACAGCTTTTACAATATTGATAGCCAGGCGGAAAGTCTGATCAAAAGACAGCACTCCCTTACTTTGCAGGAGAGAACTGACCCAGTCTAAACATTTTGCAGCATTCATATTGCTTAAATTAATACTGAGAGAATATAAAGACTCATGCATGCTGACAGCTTCAAGATGGAGCTCAGTGTAATCACCAGGTTCAAACAGCTGGCATAAACTGTCAGAAATTTGCTCTACACCCTAAACAAACGTTTGATAAGCTTTGTGTAAGTGATACCAGATCTAAATTAACAAATCTGTATTCTTCTACATAATGTCTATCCCCGAACCTCTGGATTGGCCATTCCCAATGCAAAACATGCTCCATAGAAGCCACGGGGCAGTCTGTTGCCTCCTCCGCCACCCCTGCTGCATTTGAGGGTGGGGGTAAAGCTGGGTTTTCAAATGACCCCTCAGGCCTTGGGAGTACAGCTGTCGGTCCTCCCTGGAAAATATCCTCACTCTGTTCAACAGCCTCTCGCTCTGCAGGGGGCCGCAGTAACTGGGAAGTCCCTTCCAGGGGGTCATCTTCTACCCTAGTGGGAGACATGTTCAGTGGCCCACCAAGTTCAGAAAAGCAGTTTGCATATGGGGCCCTTGTGGTCCCCATAACCCCTTGCAAACAAGATGCTTGCAGTGACGCAAAATTCATTTCTCTTTTGTAATTAGCAGGTTTGTTGTGAGTTTTTTCTGTTTTGCTAGAAACAGGAAAACAGTCCCACCAGCCCTTTTAGCAACCCCATCAGTTCTTTTATCACTACCATCCTACCTGCTACTCCTTTTTGCCTGGAAATAAATATGGTCTTTCAGCTCTGCAGCACCCCCATTGCTCTTACTGATCCACTTGCTCTTTCTGCAGCAGCTGTGATCTCTAAGAGCATAGGGATGCAATCTCTGTCCCAAAGCCTGGGTCTTGCTGCTTTCACAGTAATCACTAACAGGACAGTCTTGATTGCATACTCAGTCTTCTGCTGCTTCTTTGCAGCAGTACCCTAAAGATAAGGAAACACATATAGGACAAGCCTGCACACCATAGTGATCTCACAGGTAGATAGCTGTAAGATTGCCCACAACCATGGGCAAAGGGATCTCCCCCCACACACACTCTCTGTGAGACACCTCAAAATCCAGTTTGGGATTCACAGTCCCATTGACCAAACCTTCTGGTTTGCATGTTTGTTTTCAGAAGCCCTTAGGGTCTTGTCCTTATTATCCCCATGCACATGTTCACCAAATCACAGAACGGTTGAGGTTGGAAGGGAGGTCTGGAGGTCACCTGGTCCAAAACCCCTGCTCAAGCAGTGCCACCTAGAGCCAGTTGCACGAGACCATCTCCAGACAGCTTTTGAATATCTCCAAGGAGGGAGATTCCCCCCTGAGCCTTCTCGTTTCTAGGCTAAACAGTCCCATCTCTCTCAGCTTTTCCTCATAGGAGAGATGCTCCAAACCATGAATCATCTCTGTGGCTCTTTGCTGGACTCTCTCCAGCATGTCCATGTCTCTCTTGCACTGAAGAGCTTAGATCTGGACACAATACTCCAGGTGTGGCCTCACCAGTGCTGAAAAAAAAGGACAGATCATCTCCCTCGACCTGCTGGCAAGAGTTCTCCTGATGCAGCCCAGGATACCAATTGCTGGCTCATGTTCAACTTGGTGTCGGTATTGGCTTTACATGGCAAGATTACGGCAGCGGGAGGGGCTGCCGGGGTGACTTCTTTGAGAAGACACCAGGAACTGCCCCCATTTTGGACAGAGACAGTTGCAGCCGGCTAGAAGATGGACCAACTGCTGGCCAAAGCTGAGCCAGTCAGTGACGTTGGTAGCGCTGCTCAGGGAGGGAAGAGGAGGTAGAGGAGTCAGGAGTGAAGTTGAGCCTTGGAAGAAGGGAGGGGTGGGGGGAAGGTGTTTTTCAATTTGTTCTTATTTCTCATTGTCCTACTCTGTTTAATTGGCAATAAATTAAACTAATTTCCCAAAGTCGAGTCTGTTTTGCCTTTGATGACAATTGCTGAGTGATCTCCCTGTCCTTATCCCAACCCATGAGCTTTTTGATGTATTTTCTCCCCCTGTCCGATCGAGGAGGGGAAGTGATAGAGTGGCTTGGTGGGCACCTGGTGACCAGTCAAGTTCAACTCACCACCCTGTCCACCAGGACCTTCTCTGCCAAGCTGCTTTCCAGCTCAGTGTCTGCCAGCATATACTGGTGGATGGATTTCTTCTTCCCCAGGTGCAGTACTTGGCACTTCCCCTTGATGAACTTAATGAGATTTAGAGAGAGGGTGAGACTGAGATGAAGAGGGACTGTGACGGGGGGGGGGGGGGGGGGGGGGGGGTGTGGTGTAAGAACGCTAGGCTAAAGGCCAAGAGGGATATATTCAGACATCCCAAGGGACACTAAAAGAGGGCGGAACGAGAGGTCAAGAGAGAGGCTGATGCCGCGAGAGAGAGAGAGAGAGAGAGAGAGAGCGCGGGTGAGGGGTGCGAGGCAGAGAGAGGGGCAGAGAGGGGGAGATCAAGAAAGAGCCCGAGATGGGGGAAGAGAGAAGTCAAGGGCAAAAGACCGGGGGTGGGTGGGGAAGAGAAGGTGAAAGAGGGAGATAGGCAGAGGTTGAGACCATGGGCAGGGAAAGGGGGAGGGGGGCAGAGAGAAGAGCCTTCTCACTGGTGGGGTTGGGTGAGAAGCAGAAAAGGCCTTGACTCTGTGTAAATACTGCTCAGCAATAACCAAAACATCCCTGTATCATCATTCCTGTTTTCAGCACAAATCTAAACCATAGCCCCATACTAGCTACTCTGAAGAAAATTAACTCTATCCCAGCCAAAACCAGCACAGAGGGAATAAGATTAACTCATCAGAACAAGCTATTCCCTTTTATTTCATTAAACAAAGCACAGCCACCAGTAAAGCTGAGGTTGCCAAGAGAGGAGGAAAAGAAATGATGCAAGAAGAGAGTTAGCAAATACCAAACACATTCACTGTTTAGCACCCTCTGACAGGACTGAGGCTTCTCTGTGTAATAGCAAAGAATTGCCTTTATTCCCTCCCAAAAGCACAGCCAACAGAGGCAGCAGCTTGTACAGCAGTCTCTTGGTTCTGCTTTGGAAGCTTCTGGATCTTCTAGGGACAAGATCCAGGACCACCAAGGAACGCCGGGGAACCCTCTGAGACATGAGAGTGCCTGCTGCTGCTATGTAAGGATGCAGTAGGGGGAGCTACAAGAATGTGGGTCTGAGGAAGCTCTAGCAGCTTCTAATAAGCATGATCAGCTGCCCTTGAACCCAAGGGTACCTGGAGCCTTTGTTACAACTGCCCCCTGATTAGGGAGGGTCAAGCACCCTGTTCGCTGGTGCTAAGAGGCCTATATAAGAGACAGGCCCAGAGTACAGCTGACAGGTGAAGTAGTTTGCATAAAGGGGTGGTGAGGAGAGGGGCCTCAGTTGAATTTGTACCAGCATAACAGTCTCAGATACGGTGGTAACATGCCACAGGGCAGTTTTCCCTAGCAGGTGCTGGAGCAGCTGCCCTTGCTGGGGCAGAGGCTTTGTTGTAGGCAGAGCTTGGGATGGTGGATGCAGCCCTCCAAGTCCCAAGCTGCTGGGAGTGCCTGGGGCCTCTCTCTGATGCCAAGAGAGACGATCTTCTTTCCTGCAGAAGTGCTCTCTTGGAGAAGCTGCGTTGCCAAGCGGAGGAGTTACAGGAGGAAGTGAACAGGCTGTGTGGCACCAGAGAAGATGAAAAGGTGATAGATAATGTTCTCTGAGAGGCAATAGCTTGAAGAGGCCCAGACCCCAACTGCAGTAGAGACACAGGGCAGTGTCCACACCTAGTACTAAGGTAAGTGCAAACTCTGGAGAAGGCAAACATATTGGGCTTGCATGGCAAGGTTTTGGTAGCAGGGGGGAGGGGGGCTATAGGGGTGGCTTCTGTGAGAAGATGCTAGAAGCTTCCCCTGTGTCTGATAGAGCCAATGCCAGCTGGCTCCAAGAGCGACCTGCTGCTGGTCAAGGCCAAGTTAATCAGTGATGGTGGTAGTGCCTCTGTGACAAGATATTTGGAGGGGTAGGGGTGTGGATGGATGGATGGATGGACCCCTGTGTAACCACAGCTGGAAGAGAAAAGTGAGAATATGTGAGAGGAGCAACTCTGCAGGCACTGAGGTCAGTGAAGAAGGGGGGGGGGAGGAGGTGCTCCAGGTGCTGGAGCAGAGATTCCCCTGCAGCCCATGGTGAAGACCATGGTGGGGGCAGGCTGTCACCCTGAAGCTCATGAAGGTTAATGGTAGAGCAGATATCCACCTGCACCCATGGAGGACCCCATGCCAGAACAGGTGGATACGCCTGAAGGAGGCTGTGACTCTGTGGGAAGCCTGCACTGTAGTGGGCTCCTGGCAAGACCTATGGACCTGTGGAGAGAGAGGAGCCCATACCACCAGAGCAGGCTTATTGGCAGAACTTCTGACCCCGCAGGGGACCCATGCTGGAGCAGTCCATTCCTGAAGGACTGCACCCCATGTAAAGAGCCCATGCTGGAGCAGTTTGTGAAGAATTGCAGCCCTTGGGAAGGATTCACGTTGGAGAAGTTTGTGGAGAACTGTCTTCCATGGAAGGGACCGCAACTGGAGCAGGGGAAGACTGTGAGGAGTCCTCCCCCTGAGAAGGAAGGAGCAGCAGGGGGTTGCGGTCACTTCACAGTTGTCCCATTCCCCATCCCCCTGCGCTGCTCAGTTGGGGTGGTGGTGGGGAGGAGGTGGAGGTATTTGGGAGTGAAGTAGAGCCTGGGGATAATAAGGGAGGAGTGGGGGGAAGGTGGTTTAAGATTTGGCTTTATTTCTCAATGCCCTACTCGGCTTAATTTATTACCAATCAAATCCAACTTCCCCAAGTCGAGTCTGTTTTGCCCATTGCAGTAATTAGTGAGTGATCTCTCCCTGTCCTTATCTTGACCCCTGAGCTTTTTGTTATATTTTTCTCTCCCCTGTCCAGCTGAGGAGGGGAGTGATAGAGAGGCTTTGGTGGGCACCTGGTGTCCAGCCAGGGTCAACCCACCATAGCAAAGGATGGAAGTTGATGACTTCTGGCACCCAGAGGAAGGTTCCTGACCCCACCTAAGGGTTTACAACTACAAATTGGGTTCACCACCCTCAAAGTCGAAGAGGCGCTAATGTTCCCACAAACAAAGAACCTGGTCCACCTGACCCTAAACCATGCAAGACTATGAGGAAGAAGCAGCAAGTGATCATAATGGGTGACTCCCTGCCACAGGAGTCAGAGGCACTCATCTGTCTACCTGACCTGTCATCTAAAGAGGCTTGCTGCCTGCTGGGGGCCAGGATCTGGGATGTTGCAGAGGGACTGCTGAAACTTGTTCAACCCTCCGACTACTAGCCCTTGCTGTTCTTCCACGTGAGCACCAATGATATTGCAAGGGGAAACCTGGACAGTATCAAAAGTGACTACAGAGCTCTGGGGGTGCTGGAAGTGGGCAAGGGGGGGCCCAGGTGGTGCTCCCCTCCCTCCTGCTGGTGAGGGGGAGGGTGCCAATAATGCAGGTCAATAACTGGCTGTGGAACTGGTGCTGGCACCAGGGTTCTGGGTTCTACAACCATGGAACCCTGTTTGCAGGTCAGCGTCTGCTTTGGAGAGATGAGACCCACCTTGCCAAGTGGGGCAAAGGTATCTTTGCCAGCAGGATGGCTGACTTCATAAGAAGGGCTTTAAACCAAGAATGAGAGAGAGAGTAACCAGCAGCCTTGTGAAGGAACAACAGACAGGGCTGACGTGCAAAGGACCTGAAGTGATGTGACTGAAAGGGATCACAAAACCAACAAAAGAGGGCCCATGTTTGCAGGTCCTGGCCCTCATGGGGGGACTTCAGCCACCCCAATATCTGCTGGAGGGACAACACAACAGGGCATAAGCCACCCAGGCAGTTACTGGAGAGTATCAACAACAACTTCCTCATCCAAGTGGCAGAGGAGCCAAGGAGGAGACTGGCTCTGCTGGACCTCATACTCAACCACAAGTAGGAACTTGTTGGGGATGTGAGGGTCAAGGGCAGCCTTGGCTGCAGTGACCATGAGATGGTGGAGTTGAGGATCTTGAGGGGAGGGAGCAGGGCAAAAAGCAAGACCACAACCCTGGACTTCAAGAGAGCAGGCTTTGGCCTCTTCAGCGATCTGCTTGGAAGAGTCTGATTGGATAAGGCCCTGGCAGTCAAGAAAGCTGGTTGACACTGAAGGATCGCCTTAATCCTATTCTTTGGGATGGACTGCTCTTGAGCTTGGAAGTCAGGTAAAAATGCCAGGAGGCCTGTGTGGATGAACAAGGAGCTCCCGGCCAAACTCACAGAAAGGAAGCATACAGAAGGTAAAGAAAGGATGGTGTACTGGTGGGTTTATGTGGCAAGGTTGGGGGGGAGGGGCGCACGGTGCTCTAGGGGTGGCTTCTGTGAGAAGACACCAGAAGCTGCCCCCCTGTCCAACAGAGCCATTTCCTACCTGCTCCAAGATGAACCAACTGCTGGCCAAAGCTGAGCCAATCAGTGATGCTGGTAACCCCTTTAAGAAAGGGTGTGGGAAAACAAACAAAAAACCCCCAAAACCCAAACCACAAAAAAAACCACCAAAAAACAAAAACGCTGGAGCAGTCCATTACTGAGGACCTTACTCTGGGGAATGCTCCCATGTGGGAGCAGTTCATGAAGGAGTGTATCCTGTGGGAGGGATCCCATGCTGGAGGAGGGGAGTAGTGTGAGGAGGAAGGAGTGGCAGAGATGAAGTGTTATGAACTGACCACAACCCCCACTCCCCACCCCTCTGTGCTGCTCAGGGAGGGAAAAGGAGGTAGAAGAGTTGGGAGTGAAGCTGAGCCTTGGAAGAAGGGAGGGGTGGGGTGGGAGGTGTTTTTTTGACTTGTTCTTATTTCTCATTGTCCTACTCTGTTTAATTAGCAATAAATTAGTTTCCCTAAGTTGCATCTGGCTTTGTCTGTGGTGGTAACTGCTGAGTGATCTCCCTGTCCTTATTTTGACCCATGAGCTTTTACTTTCTCCCCCTATCCTGTAGATGAAAGAGGAGGGTTAGAGCAGTGTGGTGGGCACCTGGCGGCCAGCCCAGGTCAACTCACCGCAGATGGGTAACCTGGGAGGAATAGAGACACTGTCTGAGCTTGCTGGGAAAGCCAAAGCCCAAATGGAATTGAATCTGGTCAGGGATATCAAAGGCAACAAGAAGGGCTTTTTTGAAGTACATGGGTGACAAAAGGAAGACTAGGGAAAGCATAGGCCTGCTGCTGAATGAGGCAGGGGACCTGGTGACACAGGATGTGGCAAAGTCTCAGGTACCAAATGTTTTCTTCACCTCTGTCTTTCCTGGCAAGACCAGCCTTCAGCAATCCCAGGTCCCAGACAGCAGGGGGAAAATGTGGAGCAAGGAAGATGTACACTTGGTGGAAGAGGATCAGGCCAGGGAATACTTAAACAACCTGGACATACATAAGTACATGGGCCCTGATGGGATGCATCCACAAGTGCTGAGGGAGCTGGCTGATGCCATTGCAAGGCCACTCTTGATAATCTTTGCTTGATCATGGTGATTGGGAGAGGTGCCCGAGGACTGGAGGAAAGCAAGTGTCGTCCCTATCTCCAAGAAGGGCAGGAAGGAGGACCCAGGGAGCTACAGGCTGGTCAGCCTCACTTCCATTCCTGTGAAGGTGATGGAGCAACTATTCCTGGAAACCATTTCCAGATGCACAAAGGACCAGAAAGTGATTGGGAGTAGCCAGCATGGATTCACCAAGGGGAAGTCATGCCTGACCAAAACTGATAAACTTCTATGATGAAATGACTGGCCTGGTGGTTGAGGGGAGAGCAGTGGGTACTGTCTACCTAGGCTTGAGTAAGGTTTTTTGACGCTGTGTCTCCTGTAAAATACTTCATTAGCTTTTGTATGAGTATGTGCTGGACAAACGGACAGTGAGGTGGACTGAAAATTGGCTGAGTGGCCAGGCCCAGACTGTGGTGATCAGTGGCATGAATTCTAGTTGGACACCAGTGACTAGCACTGTACCTCAGGGGTCAATACTGGGTCCAGTTCTGATCAACATCTTTGTTAATGATCTGGATGATGAGCCACAGTGTACCCTCAGCAAGTCTTCAGATGACACAACACTGGGAGGAGTGGCTGATGCACCAGAGGGTTGTGCTACCATCCAGAGGGACCAGGACAGGCTGGAGAAATGGGCTGATGGGAGCCTCATACAGTTCAACAAGGTCCTGCACCTGGGGAGGAACAACCCCAGGCACCAGTATATGCTGGGGGTCACCCAGCTGGAAAGCAGCTTGTCAGAAAAGGACCTGGGGGTCCTATTGGACAGCAGGTTGAACGTGAGCCATCAATGTGCGCTTGCTGAAAAGAAGCCAAATGGTATACTGGGCTGCATTAGGAGGAGCACTGTCAGCAGGTTGAGGGAGGTGATCCTTCCCCTGTACTCAGCACTGGTGAGGCCCCACATGGAGTCTTGTGTCTAGTTCTGGGCTCCTTAGTACAAGAAGAGAGACACAGAGCTACTAGAGAGAGTCCAGCAAGGGGCCACAAAGATGATTAAGGGACTAGAGCATCTCTCCTATGAGGAAAAGCTGAGAGAGCTGAGACTCTTTAGCCTAGGAAAGAGAAGGCTGGGGGGGGGGAATCTCATCAGTGAATATAAATACCTGAAGGGAGGGTGAAAACAAGATGGAGCCAGGCTCTTTTCAATGGTGTCCAGTGACAGGACAATGGGCACAAGCTGAAACACAGGAGGTTGCACCTGAGAATCAGTAAACAGTTTTTCACTGTGAATCATTCCATGATTCAATGTGAATCGTTCCATGATTCTATGAACAGACAGGGACCCCAAGACAGAAGTGCATGCACACACTTGGCTTTTGAGGCAAGCCACAGTGTCCTGAAGTATTCTGTGAGTAAGAGTCCACACCCTTAAATAATACACCCAAGACCCGTTAAAAAAAAAGGCTCTAATTTCTTTCAAAGACAGAGGGAGATACACAAGTTAGAGCTACTGCCAAAGCTCACAGTTTGGCTTCCAGCCTTGTTGCATGTCAGATGAGCAGTTGTGCTGGTCCCTTCTGCATAGAATCACTATAAAAGCATTACCTTTGTGTGCTGTCCCCAGACTGCTGAGCACATCCCATGCTTAGTTTGCAACCCATCACGTTTCCATCCAAGACCCAAATCTCATCCATACCAAATGTCATGTTTCTTCCCCCACTCATTTCCCAGACAAAGTATTTGCTAAGGGACAGACTGTCCTTTCCATGCTACAGCAGTAATAACTTTGTCCGTCTCAATAAACAGGAGCAATGACCCAAACAGAGCCAGAGCCAATACTCTTAACTCCCACAAACCAGAAAAGCTTCCAGTAGGTGAAGCTGGCAAAGACTAACAACATTATAGAAGTGAGAGAACCAAGAAGCTCCTATGGGAAGAGCAAAGCCTGATTTCCAAGAGAAACTACCCAGTGAAAGTAGTGACAGCCATAAAGGCTTTCTACTGAGACATGTAGTAGGTCTGACAGTCTCCAGAACCAGTTATAATACTAGTAAGATGTAGTTAACCACTTCACCTCCTGGCCATCTCATTTGACTGATTACCTCCAAGTCCCCAGAGATGTTTAAGTTAAAATGCAATTTCATTCTGTTCCATGTTCCACCCACCTCATGCAAATGTCTGGTTCTGGCACAATACCAAACAGATGAAAAAAACACCTGGTTAAATCAGATTAGAAGAGTTGCAAATAGTCTGAATTGCACCATACATACTAAACATATGTACCCACAGGTGTAGTGGAATGAAGCTGGGTTAATTAGCATTGATAATATACAACTGTGGGTTGGCAGATGTAGATAAGGTGCAGCTGTGGCTGGTTAAGTGGTTGAGAGCCAATGAAGAGAGAGCAGCCAAGAAAGGGAGAGGGGGAAGAAGCAGAGAGAAGGGAGAGAACATGTGCCCTGGATGAGGCGAGATGAGGAGAAGGCAGCAGAGGAACTGTATGAAGAGTGTGCTGGATAAGATGGTAAAAGACTTTGTTGCAGCTTGATAGTTTGGAGAGTGCTGCGACACACAGGCACCTAAAGCAGGACTTGTTCCCCAACAGCTTCAAAAAAGTTCACATCTCTTCCCATTTCTATATATGAATATGCCCTTATCTCCCCAAAAGGGGATCATTTTTGCAGCACTTGTAAGCTCAATATCAGCATCACACTAAGGCCAGCTACAGTGCTTTCAGTCAGCACGGAATGCAGGTCACTGGTCTCCAGAGCCAACACACACACACACACACACACACACACACACACACAAAGGTCAACATCCTTACACAGGTAGTCTCTCATTTGCCATCTTGCAAGACTCAGTCTAAGGGCACATGGGCACCCTACTCTCTCTTAAGCAGAGGAAGCAGAAGCAAGCCACATCTGAGCTCTGAGGTGCAAATTCATAGGAGAGGCACGCCAAATTCCAGATGTGTTTTCTATTCATAGATGTAGCCTCTCTACAAAGATTGTCACAGGCTGTGCCTCATTTTTTGGGAAAACAAACTTCTCTCACACAAATGCACAGTATTCAACAGACTTCTTGTGAATGTCAGGTATGCCAAATGCTAGGGCCCTCTTTTCTGAAGCAGTGGTCTTAAGGTAGGAAATTCTGTGATATCCCATCCAGGCTCCCCTTGAAATGTTCTCAAAGGCTATTTTCACTTTAGCCCACAGCATTATGAAAATAAACATCAGTATTTTGAAAGTAACAATAATATAATTCTGGGAAACATTCTTTCAATGAAGAACACTTCCCTGCAAATACTCATCGGCAGAATGCTAGAACAGCACTCCCCCAATCGCTGTTTGGCATTATTTCTAAGCTAACAAAATCTAACACATTTGTGATTCTTAGAGGAGTTAATGCAGTAACTAAATTAAATTTTAAATGTAAGCCAGATTCTATCTAATACTCAGATTCTAATAATAAACATGGACAGTAAGAGTTCACAGGCTTTCCAAGTGCTTTATGTAAAAGAAGAATGGAGTTTGCAAACCCTGCAATGTAAACATCTTCAATAGACCAGCTATATATATATTTTAAATAAAAATTAATATTCATTGAGATACTGCTTTTAAGCAAGCCTTTTCTAGAAATTCAGTGCATGTACCTATGAAACAATAAGATTACATGCTTAATCACTGCTACATGCACTGCACAGAATACGCACTTAAAAAAGAAAAAAAAAAAAGTGTTTACGTAAATCACCCAAGGTTTTACCTCTGCATACAGTTGTGAAGGACAGTTTCATTCCAGAATTTCTTCTACAGCTATCTGGATAATACATCATCATCAAAGAATCAACTGAACAACAGCCCTTAAAATGCTTTATTGAACTGAGTCTTTTTGTAATGTGCAGAAGATGTGTCTGAAAAGACTGCAGTTTGATTTTTAGGGCTTTTTTTTAACATCCTCAACAATCAATTAAAAATTAATCTTTATTGAGGGTAACTCCTGAGATAACCATAAGACTATGTTCTCTTAAAACATTTTCTGTTGCAGAGACTAAAAGACAAACAACGCTAATACAGTACAAAATGGAAACAATCGGAAACTGAGAACTGAGAAAATAAGAATGGAACTCGAATGTCAACCTATGGGGTAGCTTCTTTTGTTGCTGTTATCTTAGATGAACATACATATCACAGTTCTCTTAGGAACATCATCAGGTTTTCAAGTCTAATTTTCAGAAGTTGTGTGCATTTTTATCTTTATAAGCTAACTTTACATTCCAAATAATTAAAGCCTTGCTGTCCCTTGCTTTGGGGCTATTATAATAATCCATACCAAAAAAACTTATAGGATTAACAGTATAGGCAAATGGGTAGCATGACTCAATTAAACAGGCTTTATTTTTTATGTCAGAAATATAACCCAAAACCCCAATAAATAAAAGTTGATAGGAATTAGCATTAAAAATTCAACTGTAACATATGGAGATATCTGGGAAGTCAAATCCTCAAGCTCTCCTGACACTAAGGAGTCTCTGCAAACTATGAAGCAAGTACATAAATAACTCAAAATGATAAGGACTGTGAAGGCTTAGAACCTTTAAGACAACATAATCCAGGTTAACTCCCCCCCCCCCCCCCCGACAGCAAATATAGGAATCATTTACACCTAAATAAAATATGTTTAACATAAAAAGGAAAACTTTAAAGAAAGGTGAGAAAAAAAAAAAGTGGGTTTAGGGCACACAGAAGCCCTTTGTGGTAGATTCCAGTAGTGGCCCTTGGGTTTTGTCTCCTACAGGTGAATACAAAGTTCGATTCCACATGGATATGATGTCTAACAGGGCAACATACTGGTCATAGTATAGCAAAATGTCACACTCTGGAAGCAAAAACATAGCCCGCTGCAGAGTTTGCATCAATACGCAGGGAGATCACATAAAAAGGTTACTGGTCATGTGTTACTCAAAAGGCTAATTCACAGCCACGAACTGCTAGCGAGCATTATTTTTTTTTTTTCTTTTTTTTTTTTGTCACATTACCTTTGAATAATGGGAAAGCTTTGGGATTTTATAGTTTTACTCCTTGTACTTACATTTTTTAAATGACAAGGTCACTAAAACTCATGCACGCTGCAAAAAAAATCATGCTGTAGTTAAGGTAAACCATCCAAGCAATTTTTATTCATTAATATTCATAAATACACACAGCAGCTTCATTAGAGATTTTTCATTTTTTCCTCTTCAGTTTGAATGTGGAGTATTAGGAGAGCTTTTTGCACGTCAAGCTACAGGACGCAGAGCTTTTTCTCTGCAACCTATATTTACCTGCTAAAAGTAAAAATTGGTTAAGTGGAAATGATTATCATATATATCTTTTCTCTCTTCCTTTGAATGTACACAACGTAACAAGAGTGACAGACCTGAAATTACAATCACCAAAACAAACCCAAAATAGTTGTTGTCCACTTTCATTGGCAAATACAGCACAGAGGACATTGTCTGCAAAGTGGGATGCCATCAAAGAGGAGGCTCATTTCCTTTACTATTCTCTTTTAAATTTAGGTTTTCTAAAGCAACATCTAGAGGCATAATATCTACACAGCCCATAGCACCAAAATCAGCAATCTCTCCCCGTTCTTCCTCATCTGAGGAGGAACTTTCTTCCCGCATCAAAGTGGACAGTAGAAGCTCTTGAACAAACAAGCTGCGGTCTGCCCGTTCACTTTCCTTTGACTGACGCTCTGCTTCTGACATCTTAGGATCATTCAACCTGCATGGCATCACAGAAAGAGAGAAGACAGGACATGTAGTATCATCAACAAAATGAGCTTTCACTAACTGCCTAAACAGCTGGACTGATGCATGCTGAACAACATCTGAAAGCCGTTCCTTTGAGAAACAATATAGGTACTGCTGCACTTCTCTTGACACACACAGATCTGACAACACCTGACACTCCTGATGCAAGAATCCAGACGTTTAACAAACTTGTTCCTAGATGCTTCAAAAAACTTCACAAAAGTAGACTCTAAGGCTGAAGGAAAAAAATAGCTATTTCTGAAGTTTCTTTCCCTTCAGAGGGGTTTTGTTTTAAGGGATGTTAAAATTCTCTAGTCATCCCTTAAGTGCTCATTTTGTCCCCAGGACAACTTCTAAATGCAAGCATGACAAAAAATACATTACCACACACATAATGCCCAGAGATTCCCAAAGCACGGTACATCATTCACTTCACTTATCAATGCATGCACCATCACCTAACAGAAGCAAGGAAATTGCTTGCTTCAGTTCTATCCTAGCTCACAAGATCAGTGACTGACATTTGCAGATACTTTCTTTAAAGTTATTCTTTTAAAAAAGTTTTAGATTGAGATATTATCACAAGCTTTGATAAAAATCAGTGTGACAGCAATAACTTGTCCCAACCCAGGTTTCTAGACACAGAAACCGTTTAAATCCCTGTGCTCTTTCTCAACATGTAATTGAAAATCACACCCACCCACCCACCCTTGAATGCAGAAAAAAAATCAATATTCTAAACCTCCTAAAAGAGCTAGAATGAGAGTGGACAACTCTTCTATAGCAGAATGGACTAGATGATCATTGTAGGTCCCTTCCAACTAAACTATTCTACTCTATAGAACTCTAGGATCTAACTATACTTTATGAAACAGATATGTATTCTGCTTATTAATAGCACAATCCTTATTTGCTTTTTTCATCCAAAATACTTTGCATATAAACCTCTATTCAACCTTCAGCCTTCATTAAGGATTCATTCCCTATTACATAAAACTACCTTTAAAGTTCTCTCCCCTCACATTATCAGCATAAAAATCTGAAGCATATGTGGATAACTGGCTAGCTGAAAAGGGTCACATAGACATAGTCCAGCTGGCTGAACAAAAATGCACATCGCTCTCAGCTTATCTGAAGTAAAGCAAAATACACTGTCTTTGGCAGTTCTTGTTACACAATAACAGGAAGATTTTGGTGGGAAAAGAATGTTGCAGGTGGGAACAGATAACTACAGAAGAGAAACTAGGGGCGGGCTTGGTATTTAGGCAACTAACCAATAATGAGCTTAACTTTTGTAATATGTATGAGCTAATTATAAGAAGGCATAAAAGGTGACTGTAAGGGACAATAAACGAAGTCTGCTGATCACTCATATTGAGTGACTGTGTCTTCCCTCCGTCGCGACAAATGGCGCCCGAACAGGGACCCTAGAGAGGGCTGAACCTGCGAGCCACGGCTCGACGGAGATTCGGGTACCGGTGCTGAAAGCAGCGCAGGAGGCGGAAGGGCACAGTCCCCGCGCCCGGGAGCACCTACAGAGGGTCCCGCCGGCCACGCGTCGCCGAAGTCTCGCAAAGGCTGCAACAGCGCTGACGAAGATACGGAGAGACAAGCGACGTACGATTCGCTCAAATGCTTTTTAGAAAAGCGGAGCGTTCAGGACATAGATTGTAAAAAGGAATTCCTCGGGTTATTAGCGTATGGGATAGCGTCCGTGACCCCCGCGGCAACGGCGAGCGGCGGCGCGCAGCCCGGCAGGCCCCTTCCCGGCCGCGGTTTCTCTCCAAGGCGGCACCATCCCCCCCCCTCCGATCGGCGCCATGGCGATGCAAGCGGCCAAGCGAGCTGACATCCGGCTGCCCCCAGAGGTCAATCGGATCCTTTATATTCGGAACCTGCCGTATAAAATCACAGCGGAGGAAATGTGTGATATTTTTGGGAAATACGGACCTATTCGACAAATCAGAGCTGGAAACACTCCTGAAACAAGAGGAACAGCTTAAGCTCCTCAAGGAAAAATACGGACTTGATTACAAACCCACAAAAAAAAAAAAAAAAAAAAAGTGCTTCAGATGTCCCCTACAAGAAATGGGTTTCTGCCTTGAACTAGCAAACATCTCTGTGTTTAACGAGAAGCCTTTTTGCCTTGATGGAGATAATTTATTCTGTATTCTGTATTTATGCTGTATTCTGAATGTGGAAATTGGTTGGGACTAGGAGGCTGGCTTAAAGGCATTTTGCAAACGGGATTATTATTTTTGATCATTATTGTAATAATAGTTTTTTGATCAAAACCAGCCAAAATTATTTGTAAGCATTAGGCATATCTGAAGAGAATGCCTTTATTTGAATCAGCAGTTAAGGTGTAGTTTAGTCTGATGCTGTGGTTTTATCTGCTTCTGGTGAATTTTTGAAGTGATGAAATCAGAGATACAAGGTATACTAAGAGTTATGAGGTAATAAGGTAATAATCTAAGTAAGGGTGCTGTCTTTTATATCTACAAGTGCAATATGCTTTTATGTAGCAGAGAGAAACTTTAACAATAATGTTGCTTGAGCGAGATGTGCATGTGACAACTTGGGAAAAGGGATATCACAACTGGAGTGCAACAGTGTTTCTACGTCTGGCAGAGTGAAATCTTTCAAGACCTGAGTTTAGACAGTCTAAAATAAATTGTTAGCATTCAGAAAACCCATCTTAAGCCTCTTTTGCTTACATAGTGTTATGGAAGTCAACTGCTATTCTAGAGAATTAATGATTTTTTAATACATATTAACAAATACTACTATTTTAACTTGAGGCAGTTGAGTGAGAAATACTCACGTGTAGCATTTGAGGGAATGTCAGCATAAATCGCACTTACAGTAAGACTGCATTTTTAATTACTGTACTCGTTAAGATTCGATGATGCCATAAGGCTAAGGCCTTTTATCACAGATCGGTTCTGAACTAAAAGGTGTGTGCACATGTAGATATGCACATTTGTGTTATTTTCCTTAATTGGCTACAAAATAATATAATTAGGTTGGGGACTAGATCTTGGGAATTTGTCTATTATACTTCTGTTTGTTAAGGAACGTGCATAACATACAGCACCCATGTAGGCTTGGCTTGTGGCACAGTTGTCAAATTTAGCATAGACATTCAGACAGATAAGCAACATACTCTTCTTGTGTGTATCACCTACAAGCCATTATGGCTTAGTGTGTAAATCTGTATGTAACTATTGAAAAATCCACTTATGAATGTATATAGCTTAGAACTAATTTTTTCCCTTTGTTAATTCTTTGATATCAATGAGGTATTCTTCAGAAAATGTATGGACTGGTTGGTTGCATAAGGGCAGTTGTTATTTGGACAGAAAATTGTTAATGGTCAGGGATTTTCCACTAAAATATTTGCAAATATTCCTAGTCAAACATCAGTTTGGTTTCTTTTTGGGTTTTGAGCTTGCATTAGTCCATGTTCAGAACTTTAAAATTACCCTTGAATTTTTTAAACTTTTTATATCACTGGAACAGAAAGAGCATCTAAAGTAAAGCTTCAAGCTAACTTTATTTTTCAAGTATTTCAGGAATTATACTTCTGAACTGAGATTTTATAAGTTGGCTGTGTATGTTCCTGTGTTAAAACGCTGTTATTGAAAATGGTCAACCAGGCCTGTGTCGCCCAAAATAAAAACGGGGGAATTGTGGATAACTGGCTAGCTGAAAAGGGTCACATAGACATAGTCCAGCTGGCTGGACAAAAATGCACATCGCTCTCAGCTTATCTGAAGTAAAGCAAAATACACTGTCTTTGGCTGTCCTTGTTACACAATAACAGGAAGATTTTGGTGGGAAAAGAATGTTGCAGGTGGGAACAGATAACTACAGAAGAGAAACTAGGGGCGGGCTTGGTATTTAGGCAACTAACCAATAATGAGCTTAACTTTTGTAATATGTATGAGCTAATTATAACAAGGCATAAAAGGTGACTGTAAGGTACAATAAACGAAGTCTGCTGATCACTCATATTGAGTGACTGTGTCTTCCCTCCGTCGCAACAAGCATATTATTGTAAAGGCTCTTGTTTTATCAGAAGTAGTAGGGTAAACAAGCATGGTTTACCAAAGTAATATCCCTTATGTTTCTCTTCAAATTCGGAAACAGGAAGTAACATTTATTCATTGCCTAGGAACAAACACACAAGCAGGGTCGAAAAGGAGAAGTTAGAAATGCAAACGAAAGCATACTATCTCAACTACAAACTTCATTAGGGATCTGGCAGAAGAAGTGCCATGGCTGGAACTGTAAGCAGCTCATGAAGCCATAGCTCAAATTCTAAGACTAATCTCCTTTCCAAGTTCTGCAGAAAACAACTAATTCATATTCCAATATAAATCTTTAAATACGTTCCTAGGGACGTGTTGAAGCAGAAGGCTTGGACACAACTTATACGACCAATGTGATCAAGTTAGTGCCACCTTATTAATAGACTCACCGCAATTTATACTCTACAGGTGCTATTAATAGACCCACACCAATTTATACCCCCAGCTAAAAATACACACGCTACGCAGGCTTTGTTATGTAAAAGGTGATAGGTTAAAACTACTTGTTCACACGCTTCCACCTCCCCTATGATTGGTCCAGGTGTGGTGCCCACACACTGTTCCCCCCCCTCGTGCGGGCATCCTGCTTTTTCTCATCTTTCTGTCCAACTCTCTTATCTCTCTGTGAATACACAGTTTGTCTCCCTTGGCCTTGCATGTGTCCTTCACAACACCTGCAGCTTGTTACAGCTTTGGCCTGCTCGGCCTGCTATTACAACAAAGTTACTTGGTCTGGATTGCTCATAATATGTCCGTTGTCTTCCAGCCATTCCACAAATCCCTCTTTTTGTTTTTGAGTGATCCAGACCCCTTTTATTATTCTGTTCATAATTCTCATATAGCAATTCCACACACAGCCCAATATCATTAAAAAGATTACAATGGCAATTAATACCGCTATCCCATGCAGAAACAAATATTTTAACCATTCAGTAATTCCTAAATTCTGTAGTCAGTCCATTAACCCGTTCTCAATCTTTATGGCCTGTACATTTTTTCTCAACTCAGCAAGCTGCTTATGAATAGAGTTTGAGTGATCAGTCAAATTCATACAACACTTTCCTTAGCGCTGTTCACCATAGGCTACTCTCTACTGTTCGTGCTGTTTCCTTATCTTCTAGAGGTGAGATCACATTCTTTCTTTCTTTCTGTCGCATCCTAGTTTCTCCTCATACTCCCTCAAAGTTATTTAACTCTTTGCTGCAGGATCTCAGCTGCACATCGCTAAAGTAAGGCCAAAACTGCACATTATCAATGTCAAAACAACCCACTGTCTCTGTTCTCTACAATTCTATAATTTCCCCCTTTTTGTTTCTGAACAGCTAATACCATGTTTGCCATGTTCTGCAGGGCCCTTGCAAACATGACGGCAACCAAGGCAATAGCAAACAAACAATACTGCCAATTGAGTGAATTGATACCAAAAAGGTTGACATTTTCTGATTTTGATAACATGTTGCTGCAATGGGGCGCCTAAAATCCATGCAGCACATAACATCAAAATCCTCACAGCCATGTTCTTGAGCCGACAACAAAAAGCCAATAGTTGCTCTGTTTTGTATGTAATAGTGGCAAATTTGACTCACATTCGTAACTGCCTAACAAACAAGGTGATTTAACTCTTTAATGCTTTCCCTGCTGTTACTTTGGATAAGAGAAGAACCGCTGCAATACGTTCCCATCAGTTCCATAAATCAACTACATCATTACATGCTTCATCCAAAGCTATATTGCGTTTAAGCGCATTATGCTTATCAACACGTTCATGTGCTGATTTATGTGGGTGTCATGATCCCATCATAGCCTCCTACTACATTAGCATCTACATAAAAACAACTATCAACATTCAAAGTGCAAACAATACCATCTTCTTTTGGGTTAACATTATACAGAGGTAATCAATTATCCTAAATATCAAGACTTTCAGTAAGATTCTTCATTCCCCACATACATTCACTTTTTGGCAACAATATTTGCAAGTCAGGAAGGGCACACCAAACAAGGCCTGGTTCAGTATGGAGACCACACATTAGCTGTTGGGTTGACTGGCGGCAGCAGTGCTCCCATGATCCGGCACACTAAGCTCAGGCCGCACACAGCCAGCAGGTATCCATCGCAGACCTTCATCTGTAGAAACACAAGCATAACCTCTCCCTCTAGTTAACAATTCACGCGGTCCCGACCAATGCCCGGTATGAGGGTCTTTCATGCATACTAAGACACCTTCGTGCTTTTGCTGCTTGTCACCAATTGACACAAAGTGCCGCACAATGGGAGGCACTGCATGGTCAGCAGAGATATTCAGAAAGTTCAAAACATAACATGCTTTCTCTAATCGTGCCTTCTGGGGTTATTCCCTTCATTTTACCATTTGTTTTTTTTTTTAATGCAACCAGAGAAACTTTATTATAACAGAGAAGTCCATATTTACATCTCTGAGCCCGGACACAAACCGCAGCTGCATGCACCACCAGGCTCAGGGCAGAAACCATTCATGCAGTTACATAGTTATATCACTACAAGCATGCAGACGCCTATTTATCACTAGATAACCATGTTCATCTTTCCTACTCTCCTTCACAATACCTAGCTGTTCTCTCATCTCTTGTTAGGTCAAATATTCTCCAGCTTCCTCTCCTATATCTCTCTTCAGACATTCTCTATCCTCCTCTTTTTTGCTTGTTAACTGTGACAAGGCAAAGGTTTTGTGTAGCTGGGTGACCATGACCTGATTTATGTTACCATCAACTAAACACTGAACACAGGAGAAAAGGCATGGGAGACATAAGGCAAACATCAATAAGGTGGTTAAGATAATTATAATAAATCCTGTAATACTCTTGATCCACAGCCCAAAGTTTCCCAGCCGTGAGAAGCAACCAAAGGCATCCCGCCCCTGGCTCTGCTGCAGATCTTTGTTTAAGGCCTTTAAGTTTTGTATGCTTTTGTGGATTAATTCAGAGTGGTCACTCAGATTCACGTAACACATCCTATCAAAGTCTTCAGACTTGTGTCCCTGTGCTAATAATAACAATCAATAGCAACTCGGTTCTGTAGCAACATATGACAGACAGAATCAACATCTGTTAATAAGCCAGGAAAAAAGAAGAATAGTATTTGTAGTATTACTTTCTTTAGCAAGCTAGCAGCCTAATTTAATAAGCAAGTTAAGAGTGTGTACTATTCTTACAGAAGAGACTAGAGAAGCAAAAAAAAAAAGTGTTGTGCTACATTCCAGAACTTAGCCTGGGAGTCTGCTGAGTTCTGCATTACAATCATTTGACACATGTTGGGGTTGTGATTGTGAAAGTCGCCTGTTTACAATTTTCCTTGGCATTATCATAGCTAGTTGTTTTAAAAGCAACCCTTGAGCTTCCTCATGCTCGACTTGTTGTTGCAAAATATTCTGAAGCCAATCAATAAAGTTAGTATTAAAGTTAGTGACTCTCTAGGACCCGGCAAGACTGGCAAGACTCCCGCATCCTGACTGCCTTAATAGCCATCTCATTCATTTGCAGATAGTTGTCCCTGGGATACCTTGCCTGAGTCACAGAATTGGCACAGTTAATTTTCTCCAGCCAACTGCTCCTAGTTAACAGCAATTCCCTGATTAAGGTTTTCAATCAAGGCCACTACACATAGCTCACAAAAATCAGATAACCACATCATAGACTGTATCAGTTAGTGCCATACAATGCAATGACTTCCAA
Source organism: Falco cherrug (assembly GCF_023634085.1). Lineage (NCBI taxonomy): Eukaryota > Metazoa > Chordata > Aves > Falconiformes > Falconidae > Falco > Falco cherrug. The sequence continues at coordinate 6,229,852 of NC_073719.1, read as the reverse complement.
TCGTGCAGTGTGAGTGTATAAGGCTCTGCCATCACTTCAAGAAGGGACATAGCAAATGTATTATGAATCGTCCCTTCCTGCACTGCTTTGTTTAACTCTTTAACAGCCTCGTATCGCATAAGCTGCCACTCTCGAGGTTGATTTATCTGACAAAATATTGAACATGCCATAGCGACTCCCAAAATCCCTTGCTTAAGCGTTTCCAACTTGCATTCCTGCCACCAGTCCCTCAGACCCCCTTTCACCCTCCCCAAAAATAGTCAGTGCATCGGGGGGGATGCTGGGGGGAAAAATGTCTGGTTCCTTTTCTGGATCTATAGGACCTGGATCAAAAGGTTTATCAGTGTCAATGGAATCATTGTCTGAGTTGTCCTGTTCCCACACTTGGTCCTGTGCTGTGAGGGTTGCTGCAATCAGTGACAGAAGCTTTGGGGGCAGCGGAGGTGTGAATTGGAATCGCCATCGTTGACGGTGTGTTAAGAGTCACGCTGTCGGTGGAATTTACAGCCTCCTCTGGTTTAGCACCGTTAGTAGAATTAGTCCACACTTGGCGAAGAGTAGTCAGAATTTGCCACCAAGGTCCTAAATGCATTCCTGACGCGGAGTTCCCCTCCCTGGCAGCATCATACAATCATCTGCTGACCGCTTTCATTTCTTTCAAAGTTTCGAAAATCAACCTCCACATTGTGGAGAATTTTGCAGTTTCTTTAGAGACTGAACTAATGTCCTCCCACAGTGCTGCGCTGATCTTATCCCAAGTCGTTAACTCAAAAGCCACACTCACTGAGGGTATCAGTCCTCACTGCGAAGCCCATGACAGCAACTTTCTCAGGCTTCCCTCATCATAAGATAACCCTCTCTTAGAGAGGATATGTTGGAGGAACTTCAGCACTGCCGCTTCTTCTTTGCTTAGCGTGGACCCCATCTCCTCCCCGACCCCTCACCTGATCAGGGCGAAATTTCGACAGTTGTGCGTGCGCATCTTCCCAGGCACCGGGGCAGTGCCTGCTACTGCCGGCTTCTTCCGCCCCCTCTGAGCTGCCTCTTCGCTCCTGGAAGCATGGACGAGAGGGTCCCTGTTTGGGCGCCACTTGTTGACGCAGAAGGCTCAGACACAACTTATACGACCAATGTGATCAAGTTATTGCCACTTTATTAGTAGACTCACCGCAATTTATACTCTACAGGTGCTATTAATAGACCCACACCAATTTATACCCCCAGCTAAAAATACACATGCTACGCAGGCTTTGTTATGTAAAAGGTGATAGGTTAAAACTACTCGTTCACACGCTTCCACCTCCCCTATGATAGGTCCAGGTGTGGTGCCCACATGCTGCTCCCCCCTTGTGCGGGCATCCTGCTTTTTCTCATCTTTCTGTCCAACTCTCTTATCTCTCTGTGAATACACAGTTTGTCTCCCTTGGCCTTGCATGTGTCCTTCACAACACCTGCAGCTTGTTACAGCTTTGGCCTGCTCGGCCTGCTATTACAACAAAGTTACTTGGTCTGGATTGCTCATAATATGTCCGTTGTCTTCCAGCCACTCCACAGGGATGTAGAAGAAATGCAGTGTGCCTGTGAGACTGCCTTTCACTTTTACCAACACTGAGACTCCATGAGCTATTTCTGTGGCCAGCTGTTGGACTTGGTTTTCTGAAAACAGAAGAATCCCCTTCAGGCCAGCTGAAACACAGAAGGTTCTGTCTGAGAATCAGAAAACACTTTTTCACTGTGAAGGTTACTGAGTACTGGAAGAGGTTTTGGGGGTCTCTCTCCTTGGAAATATTCAAAAGCTTTCTAGAAATGGTCCTGGGCAACTGGTCCTAGGTGGTTCTGCTTGACCAGGGGGGTAGGACTAGATGACCTTCAGAGGTTCCTTCCAACCTCAACCATTCTGTGAGTCTGTGATATTTGAGCACTTCTTGGTCCAAAGGATGAGGGCAGCCTATCAGAGGGAGATCTAAGAACATATAGGTGTGATATTGTAAAAAATGGCAACTCTCTGCCATAAAATGGCATCTTAAACAAAATGGCAGCCCCTTTTGTTTGTAGAGAAGGTACTTTCTAGTCTGATGTACTTCTAGGTAAACTGGAAGGCATGGCTGGTCCTGTCAGCCAATCACAACAGAACATATGAGCAGAAGAGGGGATTGCCTTCTGGGGACCGGTACACATGGATGCCTGCAGGGGGGCAGGGCACCTGTCACTTCTTGTCTTGGATAAAAGTTGTCCCTATATTACTACCTTATATGCTAATTCTCCACATTATGACCCTGCACCATATAGGGCTATAACTCCATATGGAGCTTGCGTAACATATTTAGGTAGCAACTGACCATTGTGCACACAATGGAAAGAACCAGCACAGAGGGGAAGCAGAGTTGGGATGTGATGATCGGTTATCAAGTCCAGATAGTGCTTCCGTGACTCCACAATAAAGGACAGTCCAGTTAGGGAATTTGGAATTCCCAATCCCACCAGTTGGTCCAAGTTACTCATAACAGAAACTATGCCCTGCTTCCAGCCATCCTGCCTGATAACTTTAGTTATGTAAGTCTTCGCATGCCTGGATATTAAGTTTAGCCCAGTGAATTACTAGATTTACTGTTGTTTTGACCTGGGTAATTGTACTACTGATTTGTATTTGCTACCTTACTGTTATTTTGAGATAAATTGTTTAGCCCTAAAGCTGCTGGTCTGGTATCTTGTAACTGTATTGGGTGTACATGTGTTAGAGTCAAATACTCTCTGACCAAGTTCTTTTAGATACTCCACAGAAGGAGGCTTTAATGTTTTAATACCAAATTTACTTAGCTGAAGATATTTGATGATACATGGGATTTTGATTTAGCAGAGTGATATAGCAATATACTAAAATCACAACACAAGCATAATATAGCAATTGCAATATACAGTTGAATCACAAAACAAACACGATTCCCATTACCTGTCTCTTTCTGCTCATTGTCATAACACTGGGCATCCTTAGTTGCTGGAAAGGAATACATGGGTTGAAGTCAGCTCAAGACAGTTGCTCTCTTCAAAGTTAAATTTGCTGGTTGTTCGATTTTTATACTCTGTATTGGGCTGAGACACATATACCCTTCCCCCATGTAAGTCTGGCTGTCTCAAGGGAGATAATACTTTCTATTGATTATTTTAGGGAAGGCCATTTACATAACCAGTTGACCCACTCAACTGATACAGCCATTTATCTGGAGCAAAGGTGACCCTCTGGTCCCCTTGGTCTTAAGAAAGTTCAGATAAGTTCAGCTTCCTTTACAATAGCTGTGGTTATTTCCTGTATTCTTTTCTGAGCTTCATGAGCACATCATCCTTGCCTATCTTCTCTGAGACTTCTTCTGTTGTAGGGGTTCCTTAATCAGTCACAACATGGCAATGTTTTGGTAGTGGGAGGTCTGCAAGGGTGGTCTCTGTGGAAAGAGGTCAGGGGCTGCCCTGTGCCAGGCACAGTCAGTCCCAGCTGGTTTGGCAACAGACCCACTGCAGGTCAAAGCTGAGCTAATAAATCTGTGAAAACACATTTAAGAAAGGGGGGGGGAGGGGGAGAGGGGGGAGAGCAGACAGAGAGAGAAGAGGGGGGAACCCAAAAGAGAAACGGCAGAGGGAACACCAAGGGCTGAGAAGGAGAGGGAAGTGTTCCACGGTGCTGGAGCAGATATTCGCTGCAGCCCATAGAGGACCAATACCCAAGACCAGGGGTCCTCAAACTTTTTAAACAGGAGGCCGGTGCGTGGATGAAGTGGCAGGCAGTCATCTGCGGCTGCTTGGTTTCCCCCCCCAACCCCCGGCGGGGGGGGGGGGCGGGGGGGTCTGTAAATACCAGGGGCTGTATTGAGAAACCTGGGGGGGCCGTATCCGGCCCGCGGGCCGTAGTTTGAGGACCCCTGCCCAAGAAGATGGATATTTCTTGAAGGAACTGAAGCCCAAGGAGAACTCACACTGAAGATCTTTACCCTGAAGGACCGCACCCTGTTGGAGAGCCCACACCAGAGTAGGGGAAAAGTGTGAGAGGGAAGGAGCAGCAGACAGAAACTGCTATGTACTGACTGTAACCCCCCAGTATCCCCCTGCACCGCTCAGCAAGGTGGGGCAGGGTAGAAGATATCAGAGTGAAGGAGTCAAGTTGAGTCTAGGAGAGGAAGGAGAGGAAAGGTGTTGTTTTGATTCTTGTCTTTGTTTCTCACTATCCAAATCTTTTTTAATTGGCATTCCCCCCCCCCCCCCCCCCCAAGTTGAGTCTGTTTTGCCCATGACAGTAACTGGTAAACAATCTCTGTGTTTATCTCAACCTATGAGCTTTCTTACCCTATTTTATCCCCTGTCCTGCTGAGGAGGGGGAATGAATGTGCAGCTGGGTGGGCATTTAGCTGTTAGCCAAGACTAACTCACCATATTAACCATATCCCAAACCTATAACTCGGCAGGACTGCCTTAAGCCCCTTACACATGCCAAGTATGAAAGCCTCTCCTGTCATGCTGTCCCCTAGACATATCTGCTCTGCCTTCTGCACTTTCATTTCTCTTCAGGTTGTAGTAACCCCCAGCAACATACCTAGCTTACAGTCCTCCTCAGTATGTTAGCAAGCCTTTTTGCAAAGACACTCTTGCCCCACTGTCAAATGTATCCCATCCCTGCTCAGTAGTCCTCACTCCTCAAACAGGGTCAAATAGTTATAGAAGTCAAACATCTATCAGTGTGATACCAGCCCCACAACCAGGTGTTGATCTGCTGAATGAATCTGGTTCTATGTGAGCCTTTCCCCTTCACTGACAGGACTGAGAAGACACCATCTGAGCTCCCATGCCCTTTACCCTCATCCCGAGCTCTGTAGTCACTCTTGATACGCTTTGGGATACCCTTGACAGTACTATTCCTGCCTACATGGAAGAACAGTATCCTAGTTTCAGCTGGGATAGAATTAATTTTCTTCTTAGTAGCTCATACAGTGCTGTGTTTTGGATTTAGTATGAGAATAATGTCAATAACGCACTGATGTTTTTATTTGTTGCTGGGTAATGTTTATACTAAATCAAGGACTTTTTGATTTCTTGGGCCCTGCCAGCGAGAGGGCTGGAGGGGCACAGGAAACTGGGAGGGGACACAGCCAGGACAGGTGACCCAAACTAGCCAAAGGGATATTCCGTACCATATGACGTCATGCTGAGTATATAAACTAGAAGAAGAAGGAAGGGGGGGACATCTGGCATTATGGCGTTTGTCTTCCTGAGTAACCCTTATGCGTGATGGATCCCTGCTTTCCTGGGGATGGCCAAACACCTGCCTGCTGATGGAAAGTAGTGAATGAATTCCTTCTTTTGCTTTGCTTGCATGCTTGGCTTTTGCTTTACCTATTAAATTGTTCTTATCTCAACCCTTGAGTTTTACATTCCTTTCCGATTCTCTTCCTCATCCCTCTGGGTGAGGGGAAGTGAGTGAGCGGCTGCATGGTACTTGGTTGCTGGCCAAGGTTAAACCACAACAAACAGGAAAGGGGTAATAGTTGGAGGGCTGGACAAACCCTGGCAGTCCCTCTGCAACATTCTGGATCCTAGCTCCTGGCAAACAACAAACCACCTAAGACATCAGGTCAAGTTGGCAGATTGATGCCTCCATCGCCTGCAAGAAGGAGTCTCCAGTAACTATCACATGCAGACAACAAGGCTTTGGCTCACCTACCTCTGAAGAATTCCTGAAGGGTTTTGTTTGTGCTCACTAGTGCCTAGAGCATTATTCCTATTCTGAAGTGCTTTGTCTCTCTGTGCCCCTGCTCTATCTGTTCTGTTCTCTGTAAAGAGTAGTTTAAGAGAATGGGGTGTGCCAAAAGGATCGGAGAGACACAAAGAAGTTTGAACATGCACAAGGGGTATGGAACCCTCCTAGGAGGCTATTCAAGGGGCATCCATCTAATCCCTGCCCCAGGGCAAAGAGGAGACCAATCTTGTGAACTGAAACAAGAAGCCCTCACGGCCGACCCAAACCACCAGAATGGCCATTGTGCTGGTTTTGGCTGGGATAGAATTACTAGTGGTCAGAGGACATCTTGGGCATAGCGATCATGAGATGATAGTTTTCAATTCTTGGAGAAGTAAAGGAAGGGGATCAACAGAACCACTACTTTGGACTTCCAGAGGGCTGACTTTGGCCTGTTTAAAGAGTCTGGTCAACAGAGTCTCTTGGGAGACAGGTCTGAAGGGTCAAGGGGTCCAGGAAGGCTGGACATTCTTCAAAGAAGGAAGTCTTAAAGGCACAGGAGTAGGCCGTCCCCATGTGCTGAAAGATGAGCCAGTGGGGAAGATCAGCTAGGCTGAACAGAGAGCTTTGGCTGGAACTCAGGAAAAAAAGGAGAGTTTACCACCTTTGGAAGAAGGGGCAGGCAACTCAGGAGGACTATAAGTAGTGATGTTATGCAGGACAAAGATTAGAGAGGCAAAAGCCCAGCTAGAACTCAGACTGGCCACTGCCATAAAAGATAACAAATAATGTTTGTACAAATACATTAGAAACAAAAGGAGAGCCAAGAATAATCTCCATCCTTTATTGCATGTGGCAGAGAACATTGCCACAAAGGATGAGGAAAAGGTACTTAATGCCTTTCTTTGCCTCAGTCTTTATTAGCAAAACCAGTCACCCTCAGGGTACTCAGCCCCCTGAACTGGAAGTCTGGGACAAGGAGCACAATGAAGTCACCACAGTCCAGGAGGAGATGGGTAGACACTGCCTCCTACAGCATTCTCCTGGAGAAACTGGCTGCTCATGGCTTGGAGGGGTGTATTCTACACTGGGTTAAAAGCTGACTGGACAGCTGAGCCCAAAGGGTGGTAGGAAATGGAGTTACATCCAGCTGGTGGCCAGTCACAAGTGGTGTTCGCCAGGACTCAGTAGTGGGCCCAGTCCTTTTTAATATATTTATCAATGATCTGGACAAGGGGATTGAGTGCACCCTCAGTAAGTTTGCAGATGACACCAAGTTGGGGGGAGGGGGGAAATGTTGATCTGCTTGAGGATAGGAAGGCTCTACAGAGGGATCTGGACAGGCTGGACCAAAGGGCCAAGGCCAATTGTATGAAGTTCAACAAGGAGAAGTGCCAGGTCCTGCTCTTGGGTCACAACAATCCCATGCAACACTACAGGCTTGGGGAAGAGCGGCTGGAAAGCTGCCTGGTGGAAAAGGACCTGGGGCTGCTGGTTGACAGCTGGCTGAACATGAGCCAGCAGTGTGCCCAGGCGGCCAAGAAGGCCAATAGCATCCTGGCTTGTATCCAAAACAGTGTGGCCAGCAGGACTAGGGAAGTGACTGTCCCCCTGTACTCCACACTGGTGAGGCTGCACCTCAAACACTGTGTTCCATTTTGGGCCCCTCACTACAAGACAGACATTGAGGTATTGGAGTGTGTTCAGAAAAGGGCAATGAATTTGGTGAAGGGTCTAGAGAACAAGTCTTATGAGGAGTGGCTGAGTGAACCGGGGTTGTTTAGTCTGGAGAAGAGTAGGCTCAGGGGGGCTCTTATTGCTCTCTACAACTACCTGAAAGGAGGTTGTAGGCAGGTGGGGGTAGGTCTCTTCTCAGAGGTTTAGATTGGATATTAGGAAAAATTTCTTCACTGAAAGGGTTGTAAAGCACTGGAACAGGCTGCCCAGGGACATGGTGGAATCACCATCCCTGGAAGCATTCAAAAAAACACGTAGATGTGGTTCTTAGGGACATGGTTTAGTGGTAGACTTGGCAGTCCTGGGTTAATAGTTGGACCTGATGATCTTAAAGGTCATTTCCAACCTAAATGATTCTATGATTCTAAACATCCTTTCTGTTTGACAGTAGAAATGAACAGAGTTGTTTTCTTGTAAGAAAACCCTATAAGAGCTCAAATGACCAAAAAGGGTTGTCTCTACAGATAGGGTTTTCATGGTGTGCTGCACTGATCAGAGACCCATTCAATGCTGCGCAACTGGGTGTTCCCAGCACCTTATAGGACATAACATTATCTATACTATCCTCTCCTTTATAGTGTTAGGACTAATAAATAGCATTTTAAATGATACATCAGAGTTTAAGTGCCTTTCTTACCAGGATCATCATGAACCAGCACCTCCTGGTGCAAAACACCCTCCTACCTCTCTACTCCCAAATCCCTCCGCTCCCCCTTATCCCCAACCCCCTTCCCCACAACCCCCTATCCCTACTTTCCACCTCTTCCCTTTCCCTTCAACCCTACACCCCTGTCTCCTCCGCTCTCCCTCTCCCTACCCTCTTACCTACTCCCCCTTCTTTTCCCTTCCCTACACCTCCTTCTGTCTCACTTCCTGTCCCCCTCCCTACTACCCCTCCCCATTTTCCCCATCTTTCTCTTACCCCTCCCCCTTCTCCCCACCCTTTCCTTCCTTCCCCCTACCACCCCTCCCCCATCTGATCCATTCTTCCCCCCCCTCCCATGATAGATGTTTTACCTTTACAATTTCTTCTCTAGACTAATGTCTTTTCGCAAAAGACAAAAAGTTGCAGGGAAAGCAAATAAAATTCTGCAAGTCACAAACTTTGCTTTTTCATCATTCTTTATAAGGTTCTGCCTCCCCCCTTCCAAACTATGTGGCTCTCACTTCTCAGCACGTCACGGTAATCAGGCACCCTGCTGCTATCTTAATCCTCTTATGGGAAAGCTCCTGCAGCAGTCAGGAGCTGTGCAAGGTTTGGAGCTCCTCCTCTGCATTCTGAAACACACAACCCTGTCCTTTGGAGCCTAACACTAGTAAGAGGCAGAATGAAAAAAAAATGCACAGAAAAGTATGGGAATATCCCACTAAAATGGCTTAGTTCACCTATGATAAATCAGTATGTTACTGTGGCCACAAGGTCACCCTCTCCACCTCTCAGCACTTCACAGCCTAAGCAGAAACACTGAGAATTATCAAGACTAGGTAAAACTCACACATGTGCAATATGGCACCTGTTGCAGGCAGGCTGGCATTTACCTTTCTCGACTGATTAAGAGGTTACCCGAGCACCCTCAGCATTGCAGGAGTCAGGCAGCCAGGATGGGGCAGGAAGCACCAGGACCTGTCAGATTCATCACTATTTGCTACACCTCCTCGAATTAGAAAGGGTTTTGCAAGCCATACTGGAAAGGAGAGGGAATGGGAAGTACCATGAACCACCTCGCTGAACTTGTCCCCTTCTTCAAGGCTGCTCTCAGGTTGCTGCAATTCCTTGCTCTCTGGCATCCTTACTAGGGGATGAGGGAGGAGATCTCCGTGCACCCGCAAAGGTTTAGCCTCACCGCTACAGCAGTGTGTTCTACAACAGGGGCGAGCGGGGAGACGCTTCTCTCCGCCTCCCGCGGCACGCGGGCAGTTGTCAGAAGCCGAAATGGTGGAGGAGGCTGTGCCTTTGGTGGAAAGACAGCAGTCTTTCCTAGTTTAGAGGAAGAAGGGAAGAGCCCCATCTAGTACACGTAAACTATGCCCAATCCCACAGCTTTCCCTGCGTTGGGTGGTGCCGATCCTCCTTTCCATTGGCTGTGTATTTCTCTTCCTTCCTGTGTGCAGTAGCAGCGGCTATTGGACAGAGAAGGAACGAAGAAAAAAAAAAAAAAAAAAAGAGAGAGAGAAAGACTTTAAAAATAAAACACAGATGGAGAAGGAAAGAAACTGGGAGACATTAAGCTTAGGACGGGAAAGAGCTGAAGGGTGCAAGAAGGAGTTATTGTTCTTACAATAACAGAAAAGGGAACAGAAGTGGGGACTCAGGAAGAGGGGTGTAGATTAAAGCGGCGGAAGAGGAAGAGGGGCCTAAGATTCACCGTATCGCGGCGCCTGGGAAGTTATTGCTGGTGGATCCGCCCCTCTGAGGGAGGGAGAGGCAGGCTGGCTAGCCGGCCGGCGCCGCTGGAACAGATATCTCTTTGCTTCCTTCCTCCCCCCCCCCCCCCCCCCCCCCCTTCACCTTTTTGTTGCTTGTTCGCTTGGCGGTCAGTCCGTAAGGAGGGAGGGACCTAGGTTAAAGCGACGCCCGAGCAGCCTAGTAGGAGCCTAGGGACAGGCTCGGGCTGCAGCCTCAAAATTAGGATGTCCCGACATGAAGGTGAGAGACCCAAGTCCGCGGGGGGGCGGGGAGGGAGGGGGGTGTCGGGATCAATCGGAAAGAGATGTCCTTGAGCCCTGTACGGCGTTAGGGCCTCGCGTGTTGCCGTGTGAGGTGGGTCAACATGGCGGCGCCGTCGCTGAGAGCGAGGTCTGTGGAGTCGCTTGCGAAAAGTGGTTGTGGTGGGAGGAGGAAGGCGGCTGCCAGGCCTCGCTTTGCAGTGTCGCGGGAGGAGAGGTGGTGGCTGTGGCCGTTACGAGTAGGCTCCTAGGCCCCGAGTCCCTTTTCTGTCGCCACTAAACATGCACGCCAGGCCTGTGCTCACTGAGTTTGAAGGGCCTGCTACAGCTTGAAGTAGGCCTATTCACCGTCACCCCTCACTAGCCTGCCACTCGGGCCTTGGCTTGCCCCGGACAAGGAGTGTGTCCGAGGCAGATAATAGAGGGGAGGAGACAGGAGAGCTGTTTATTTTCACTCCTCTTACTTCACTGTTTGAAGGACGGGCCTGAGACATGGGTCTGGAGGAATCTGTTTTGGGGGGAAAGGAGGAAGGTGTAAGGGGGGTGGGAAATGTGTGTCAGGGTGGCTTGCTGATGTGTCTTGGGAGTTGTGAATGGCACGATGTGAAGGAAGAAGGGGCGCAGGAGGGGAAGGGGAGGCAGGTTTGGCATGATATGCTCCCTGTGACGATGGGAAGTACCCCCAGGTTTCTTAGGGTAGGGAGAAAGAAGAGAAGGGACCGTAGGCATAAAGCATGGGAAGAATAGTATTTGAGGGGAGGCGATGCAAGGAGAGGTGGCCTGGTATCCAGGGGAATTGGATTGGGGTGTGGTTTGCTTTGGTATAATGAAGGGTGGGTGGGTATGTGCATGGTAGGTGCAGAAGGAACTCATGCACATAATTGGCTGTGGTGTTGGGATTGGGAGAAAAAGTTTATAGAATGTTCATGGCCTTGTTCATGTGTAGTTTGTATTTTGATAGCTTTGGCAGGTTGAGAAGTAATGTACATTTTTTGTATTTTAAAGAGGAAACATGCTGATGTAGCAGCAGCTTTTGTAGAGAGGTCACCATACAATTGTTTTGTGTGTTTGTTCTTCTGTATTTTATTTTTTTATGGGTAAGTGAAGTGAATAGTTAAGGATTAATTAAAAGTGAGAAGAATGGAGAGGAAAATGAAAGAGGGAAATTTATGTAGTGAGAAGTCGTGTATGATATTTGTAAGGAAACTTGCTTGGTTTTCTGCCTTTTCTTACTGGTAGTTACACTAGTATAACATATTACATAGAAGTTCTTCCTTGTATCTTAAAAGGATAATATTTTGTTCTGTTAGGAACCTGTCTCCATATATAATTTTGATTCTCCTAGAGCTGTGAGAATAATCTTTTTTAAAAGGAATGAGATATCTTTATTTAATCTTAATGTTTTGAAAGCAATGTGCTAGAAGACTTTAATGTTTGGGAATAATAATACTGAGTTCTAGATGGAGGGTTGGTAGCTTGATGTTGAACTAGAGTATGATGGTTATTCAGCATTTTGTTACTGTGTGTGCTTGCCTATCTAAGACCAGTCTTGCCTGAATCTACTAACCCTTTTTTCTAGTAAAGGTACCAAAGCCTCATGGTTCTACTCTGATTAAGATGTGGTTTTGTGTGTGTGGTTTTTGTTTGGGGTGTATATGTATGTTGGTGCTTTTTCCAGAGGGTGGGTGGGGTTGTTGGATTATCCGCATCCTATGTAGATAATGAGGCAAATGCTAAAAGCAGTGAGTAAAAGAAGGGTTAATAAAAAGTTTTTTGTTTGTGGCTTTGTTGGAGAAAATACTCTGTAAACTGCTGCTTTGATAGATATCCATGGTATGCTATTTAAAGCAGGGTAGTATGATGTGACTTGTTAGATTGCACTGGTTAAAGCTACAAAAGTGGTATGATGCATTGTTCAGTGTTGTGAAATTTTAATAAAGGAGAATTATCAAAAGTGGTTTTGATTGATAGAGGTTACATTTTGAGGTCTTTCTAGTGGATGCTAGGTTTTGTTTATAGCATGGGGAATAATAGGTTTTTTCTCAGTCTTTTCATCAAAATCAAAGTATGGAAATAATGTAAAATATGGTTTTGTTAAAAATTGGAAATGGGTATATCAATGTTCTTTGAAGTTACATGTTTTTAAAAATGAAAACATCTTCTAAAACTGTTGATGGTAATGTTACATTGTTGACATATTTTTATATAAAGAAGGAAAAACCTCATAAAAACTGAAAAGATATAAAGCTGCAGCAACAGTTGTACTTTGATAGGTTGTTTTTTTTTATAGGAACCTGGTTTGTCTTGTTTTCTTAATGTTTTTATTTTATTCCACTTTTAACATGTTTTAAGTGTTAAGTTTATTTTAGTTATAAAGTTAGAATAAGTTGCCTTGATATAGGGTCTGTGGTTAGCTGAGAGTTCTTAATCTGTAAGTTGATGGAAGTTGTTTTTGCAAGGATAAGGTATAGGAGAAAAGTGAGTTTTGAATATGTTAATAAATTGTATCTCTGCTGTGTGCGTTTTGTCAAAATAGCTTGGTTTTGCAAGAATCAGTTTTGTCATGGGGAAGGATGTATTTGAGAAGATAAATACTGGAGAACTTGGAATTCAAATGTCTCGGGGCTCTTAAGTGTCTGATGGAGGTATAAGCTTACTTTTCATCAGTCTCTTGGTAATTTTCTTTGCTTTATGACAAGAAATTAAGTCATGTTGTGGTTCAGAAGTTGGTTGGGAGACGGGAAAAGAGAGGAGAATTCAACCGTTGACTGTTTAATACCTTCAGAAATGGAACTGGTATAGAACTTTATCCAGCGAGTGGAGAATGTGGGGAAAGGGAATAGTGGGATAGAAATGTTTGCAAATAAGACAGTTATTTGAGCTAGGGGTGACTAGAAGGTCTTCCAAGGAACTTTAGAAAGAGCTAAATAAGCTCTCAATAAGCAGTGCTAGATGAGTGAAATTAACTTGTGTTTAAAGGAAAACAATAGGGAGAAATTAACTTTTCAGGTACCTTAAAGTGTCTACTTCAGCGGTATCAACTTGGGGAAGGTTGTGGGGTATCACTGTAGATAATCATGCTTTTGTTTTTACTGCTACTGTTTGTTGGTAAGATGAAAAATGTTACTGCATTCATGAAGCTGTTCAGCAAGATTGTCAAATTGAGCACTCTGGAGTCGGGATGTGCCAGAGCTAGCTTGTGCAGAGAAACCTAATTCAGCCCTCTTTGAATACATGCACTATGAAATTACATAGCTGCATATTATCTGTTGCACTCTGCCTTGTCAGTGGTGTATAGGGAAGGAGGCTGTTGTATATAGGGGAGGACTAGATGAGGCATTATAGAAAGGATTTATTTTTGTGATGTTGATAGTTGAATTTTGCTGTGGAAAGCTGGATTCATTCCTTCCTCTTCTATGGAGTTCTTAGGAAATGCCAGGCAAATCACTTGGACAGGAGTTTACAGGTGGCTACTATCTGTGTGCTGCTTGTTTCATGAAGGCCCAACTGAAAATTCTGGGTGTTCAAAGCTGCAACTAATACCTGTAAATCAGTGGCTTTTCTCCTATTTTAGTTCTTAGGAATGTTTTGACCAAAACATCTAATCAAAATGCATTATTGGCCTAGGGAACTTTAACTAGGTGGACAAATGTGATAGTTAAAGTCTGTGAAAATGTGTCATAAGACCAACAGTTAAATTCAGGCAGCACTGTCAGATTTCAGTATAATAGTGTTATAAAATTTATAACATATAAAAAAGTTTATAATATAAACTATTGTATGCAGCTTGAATCCCCTCCAAACAACTCAAGAAGTGATGTGACTGGGGGGAGGGGGGGAAGGAGACAAAAGACTACTGCATGAATAAAGACTGAAAAAAATCCTTATCTTCAAGGTTGACAAAGAGAATCTAAAAAGAATGAATAGCTTAAATAATACAGATGAAGAGTGCCTATAACTTTTGCTTATTGTAATACAAGAACAGGAGGTTATACAATTAAAGAGGCTGATTCACAACTGATGAACAGAAGTGCTTTTTCACACCGTAACTAGACTGTGCAATACTTTTTCCACAGAAAAAGTTATACCACCTGGTTTCTAGTTTGAAGGATTAAAACTTTGGATTCTATCTCAAACCTAATATTTCATGTCTCTTAATTGAGACTAAAAGGTTGCTGTGTAGAGAATCTAACGTCTGATATTCTGTGATGTTCCTACAACCTTCCATGAATAGTTGAATCTCTGATCTGAACTCATGTTAATTCCTATGTTCTTATGTAAATATGATCCTTAACGTCATTCACGTGTATTGGGTTTATGCGGCAAGGTTTTGGTGGGGGGGCTCCAGGAGTGGCCTCAGTGAGAAGAGACAGGGCTGCCCATGTGCTGGACAGAGCTGGCTCTAGCTGGCTCTGCAAAGGACCCATCACTGGCCAAAGCTGAGCCAGTCACTGAAGCTGATGGCACCTCTGTGAAAACAAATTTAAGAAAGGGTAAAAATGCTGTGCAGCAGTGTGTGTAAGAAACAGGGGAGGGGAGTGAAAGTGTAAGAAACAATCTTGCAGACAACAAGGTCAGAATAAAAGGAGAGGGAGGAGGTGCTCTGGATGCTATAGCAGGTATATTTCCCTGCAGCCTATGGAGAGGAATGGGAACAGACCAGTGTTGGAACCTGTCGAGAGGACCACAATGGAGCAGGCTCTAGGAAGGAGCTGTGGCCTGTGGAGAGAATCTGGTGCAGGAGTAGGCTAGTGGCGGAAACTGCAGCTTATGGAGAGGACCCCATGCTAAACAGTCTTTTTTCCCTGAAGGACTGCAGTCTGTGGAGAGGACCTGTGCTGGAGCAGGAGAAAAGTGTGAGGAGGAGGAGTGGCAGAGAAAAACTATTATGAACTGACTGCAACCCCCAATTCTGTCTCCCTCCTGTGTGTCTCTATTTGGGGGAAGAAGTAAAGAGTTGGGAATGGAGGAGTGAAGCTGAACCTGGGAAGAAGTGTGGAGGGGGAGTGGTTTAGTTTTTTGGGCTTGTTTCTCGCCATCCTACTTTATTGCCAATTAAAAAATATTTTTCCCAAATCAAGTCTTTCGCCTGTGTCAGTAATTGGGAAGTCATCTCCCTATCTTTATCTCCACCCACAAGCTTTTTCATCCTATTCCACACCCCTGCCCCTCCTTGACCTCTTGAGGGGGAGTGAGAGTGTCTGGGTGGCTATCTGGTAACCAATTGAGGTTAATCCACCACAACACGTTTGTTTCAAAGTTAATTATGATAACACTGTGATAAAGTAACAATGAAATAAAGTAATTTTGAATTTCTTTCAGTGCAGGGTATAGTGACATGCTCAGTAGTTTCACTGGTTTCCAGTATGTGTAAACGAATTTTTTGGTTTTGAGCTATTTCATGAAGCTTTATTTTGTGTAAGCTCAACAACTGTCTAGAGCCTAAAAGCGAGTGAGGTCTCTGCAAAGTTAAAATACTGTTTTTTCCCTCATAGAAGTGGCTTCAGCTTTCCTTATCACTTGCGTAAGTGGTCCTCATTCATAGAGTTCAGAAGTGAGTACAAGCAGTTGCTTGACTCGTACCTTTTGCAGTCTTTGGTTGAGGTTGGAGCTCTTTTTGAACATGAAGAAAACCCTCAAGATACTTTGAAAAGTGACTAGGTTTGTTTAAACTAAAGATGTCTTTACCTCTGTGAAACATTTGAGTTTCTCTACAGATTCATGGTAGTGTGGCAGGAAACTGGTAGTAGCTTCTGTGAATAAATATATGGGCATGTGCAAGTGTGCTAGAAAGCCTTCAGTATTATTTGGGGTCTGGACATAAGTGTCTTGGAGGTATCCAACTGGATAGATATGATCTAAACTGCTTTATTAGTGGTGACGTCTGGATACCTATCTCAAATATCCCAGCCCCAGAAGCAGCGGATCATAGGAGTTTCTCAAGGTTGAAAATGTATTAAGAGATATTAGTAGAAGGACTCATTGTGTACTTGTCAGTAACTTCAATCTTTGCTGAGGAAAAAAATTATTAAGAAGCATTCAGGTTTATTTCCTACACATTTATTGCATAATTTATGTATTTCTGTGTACGCTGGTGGTATTTTTTTTACTTGGGTGGATCTTGAAATTGCTGGGAGTCTCAATACGGACTCAACTGGACTTCTATGATTATTAGAAAGTTCTTGTAGCCAGACAACAGGTTCATTTATGGCAGGTTTCATTCTAAATTTGACTATGGAAAGGTAGGTGTCTGAAATAAAAATTCAAGGTGCCCTTTAAGAAGGGCACCAAAGCTTTGGCAATGTAAGCCATAGAGAACAACCCTTTGCAGTTTAAACTTTTAAAACACACACATACGACCTTAAGAGTGTGTGTGAACTACCTTGTATACATCTTAATTCTGTCTTCTGCTATTGTATGTATTGCCCATGTAAGATGAAAATATCAACAAATGTAAGTTGACTGCTGTACAGATAGAATGCTCGTCCCCAGACTCTTACTCCTGCTGTAAACCATGACAATCTTTCATCTTATAGACTTGTAATTGTAAACTATATTCATTAAATCAACTGCAGATTTATTAAGTTGAATTGGGAGCTGGGTGGTATCAGTTAATTCCTAAAGACTTTAGATATGTTTCCTAGCACGCTTTTCCCTTGGTTATTTTCAATTTCAGAGAATTCTAAGGATGAAAAGCTTTTTGCCCTGTGTTTTTTTGGATACTGAAAGTGGAATAGATGCAATGATCTGCAAAATGTTCTCTTTCGGGTCTCTTGTTATAAGGTCTACAAATCTGTCAAACTACTTGGTAGGCAGGACCCAACAGTATAAAAAAAAAACAAACCAAAAACTTCCAGGATAAGGAAGACTTGGTGCAAGGAGCTGAAAAAGCAATATGAAACCTTCTTATAGAAGAGTGCTTTATAAGTAAAGGATGTTCTTAGAGTAGTTCTGTGATCCTCATGGGTCAAACTATTAGTGGTAGGTGTTGCTGTCGATGTTATTCCAGATAGCTGTCTGAAGGAACAGGGGATCTGCAGAGCACAGGTTATTAGGCTTAACACATGGTGGCATATAAAAGAAATCATATTTAAATGGTGTTTTGACATATATGGGCATGTTTTATAGTCTGTAATGGTGTGAGAAAATAAATTATTCAGTCTTTTACATAACGGAGAATCAGGGCTTTGCTGGTTCCTTGTAATATAGAGCTTAGTTACTCTTTTGTTTCTTGTATTCTGGAAGCAGGAATGATTTAAGTGGTGTGAAAAGAAAGCTGAATAAGGAGCTCATCTCTGATAGGATTGTTGAAAAACATGTAAAAATACAAGTCTATTCAGGAATGAAAAAAAACCACCAACAAACCTCCCTCAAAAAAAACCCCAACAACCAAAATGGAACCACTTTGAAATAATTGGTTGGGGGTACAGAACTCTGAATTCTGGCTTGGAGGGATGCCACAATGGCAGTTTTCTGAGCAACTGCATCAGATCAGCAGCTAATGGCTTCTGTTTGTGATGCTTGCATTGAATTTCATGTTAAACTTGTTCCAGACATGTTTTTCCCCTTTCTTCATATGTTCTTTTTGTTAATGTTTTTGAAGTCAATGGAATTTTTTAACTATGTAGGATAATGTGTTAAACCTCTCTAGACTGCAAGAAGTTGCCTGCGTTCTTTTTTGTGGCACTAAGGACTTGAATCTCAGCTGTGTGATGCAGTTACAGTAGTCTATGCTGCTTTAGTTTTTTTGGTTAAAATGAGGCAGTACTTTTGAATTTAGATTTATATAGTTCAAGGAGAGAAAAAAACCCCAACAACTTAGAAGTTCAGGATGCTAGAGAAGTTGCATATGAACAATAGGGTTGAGAATACTTCTGTTGTCTACCTGTGGTTGTTCTAAGGCCTCTGCAAATGTTGCAGAAAAAAAGCAGACTTGTTAATAAGCTCTAACTTGAAAAAGCTTGAGCTATTTTTGTAAGAAAAGCATTCTGTGGTCGGTATTACAGCTACTACACTAGGGCCTTTGCTGTATTATACCTCTCTTTCTTTGACAGGGTAATGCAGGATTAAAAAAGTATTGGACATCTGTTGGTATTGACAGGAGGTGTTGGTATGAGGGTGCTGAGCTGTTTTTGAATTTGTGTTCTGCAAAGCTATGTTGCCAGTGCTGTAAGGTAGTGACTGCTATGGTGTGTGTGGCAGAATGTAGGAGGAGAGCAATTCATCCTTTAGAATCTCCTGCAGGAGCCAGGGTGGGCTAACTCTCTATATAGAAAGCTCATAAAAGATGTGAAAATAAGTGTAGAGTAGTACTAGGAATATAGAGGTTCTGTGCTACAGGTAGACTTATTCTAGGCTAGAGCACACCCCAAATGCCACCTTCTTAAAAGTTTCTCTGAAATTAATTGATGGAATATCAAGTTCATGTATGTGTGTACATAATTTCCTAGAATAGAAAACTGCTGTCTTGATGTGGTAAACTAGTAGGGTGATACAGTTGTACTTTTCTGTGATGTGCATTCTTAAAAGGAAACTTGAGAATACAGCACACAGGTGAGACCCTCATATGTGCAACATCAAATCAAAGAATGGTTTGGGTTGGAAGGGACATTAAAGATAATCTAGTCCAACCCCCCTGCCATGGGCAGGGACATCTTTCACTAGATAAGCCTCATTCAACCTGGCCTTGATCACTTCCAGGGAGGGAGGGCATCCACAACTTCTCTGGGCAACCTGTCCCAGTGTCTCACCACCTTAATCATAAAAAAAAATAATAAAAAAATCCTTCCTTATGTCCAATCTTATCTATCCTCTTTCAGTTTATTAACCCTTGTCCCTTGTCTTGTCACTACAGACCCTGGTAAAATGTCTGTCCCCACCTTTCTTATAAACTTCCTTTAAGTATTGAAAGGCTGTAATAAGGTCTCCCTGGAGACCTTTCTTCTCCAGGGTGAACAACCCCAACTCCCAGCCTTTCTTCACAGGTGAGGTGTTCCAGCCCTCTGATCATTTTTGTGGCCCTCCTCTGGACCCATTTTAACAGGTCCATGTCTGTCTTGTACTGGGGACCCCAGAGCTGGACACAGTATTCCAGGTGGGGTTTTGTGAGAGTAGAGGGGCAGAATCACCTCCCTCAACCTGCTAGCCACGCTTCTTTTGATGCAGCACAGGATACAGTTGGCTTTCTGGACTGCAAGCACACAATGTCAGCTCACGTCCAATTTTTCATCCACCAGTATATCCTCAAATCCTCCTTTGCAGGGCTGCTCTCAATCCGTTCAGCCCCAGTCTGTCCTGATACTGTGGATTGCCCTGACGGGGTGCAGGACCTTGCATGTGGCCTTGTTGAATTTCACGAGGTTCCCGTGGGCCTGCTCCTCAAGCCTGCCAAGATCCCTCTGGGTGGCATCCTTCTCTCTAGCAAATCAACTGTACCACTCAGCTTGGTGTCATCTGCAAACCTGCTGAGGGTACACTCAATCCTGCTGTCTATGTCATCGATGAAGATATTAAACAGTACTGGTCCCAGTACAGACCCTTGAGGGACACCTCTCTTGTTACTGGTTTCCACTTGGACATTGAGTCGTTGACATCTTATGTGCATCCTATGTTTTTAAAGAAGGTGCTAACTATTGGAGGTGTTTCATGTGAGGGTGAGCATTTCCTCACAGGCATCTGATGATGGTCTCAGCTCAGGAAAGACATGGACCTGTTGGAGTGGGCCCAGAGGAGGGGCACAAAAATAATCAGAGGGCTGGAACACCTCTCCTGTGAAGACAGGCTGAGAGAGTTTTGGTGGTTCAGCTTGGAGAGGGCTCCAGGGAGACCTTATTGCAGCCTTTCATTACTTAAAGGGAGTTTATAAGAAAGGTGGGGACAGACTTTTTTTAGTAGGGCCTGTAGCAATAGGACAAGGGACAATAGTTTTAAGCTAAAAGAGGGTAGATTCACAATAGATATAAGGAAGAATTTTTTTACAGTGAGGGTGGTGAAACAGTGGAACAAGTTTTCCAGAGAGGTTGTAGATGCCCCATCCCTGGAAACATTCAAGGTCAGGTTGGATGGGGTCTAAGCCACCTGACCTGGTTGGAGATGTCCCTGCTCATTGCAGGGGGTGTTGAACTTGATGACCTTTAAAGATCATCTCTTCCAACCCAAACCATTCTATGACATATTGGAGTGAGTCCAATGGGGGCCACCAAGACAGTTGGAGACTGGAGCATGTGATATGTGAAGAGAGACTGAACAAACCCAGATGTCTTGAAGAGAAGGCTCAGGGAGATCTCCTTGCTGTCTAAATACCTAATGGGAGGGAGTAGAGAAGATGGAGCCAGCCTCTTCTCAGAGGTGTGCAAGGATAGGACAAGAAGAAAGGGGCAATGAGTTGGAACATGTTAAATCCTGATTAGATATAAGGAGAAACCTTTTTCCCCATGAGGGTGGTTAAATGCTTGAACAGGGTCCCAGAGAGGTTGTGATATCCTCATCCTTGGAGGTATTCAAACCTCAACTGGGCAAGGCCCTGTGCAATCTGCTCTCATTGGCCCTACTTTGAGTAGGGGGTTAGACCAGAAACCTTCAGAAGTCCCTTCCACATAAGTTATTCTGATTGCATCAACTGTGATCCATAGGTCAGTGATGGCTCTTACCTTTACATATAACAATACTTTTTTGTCACTTGTTTTTACTAATTTCCTTGTGTTAGCGTACTGTTAGGGAGGAATGTTCAGGCACTTTGTTGAGAAATAGGTCTGAGGCATGTAAAAATGATTCAAGACTGGAAGGGGAACATACTGTGGTATATTTTAGATACTTCCTGTGTATGACAACAGGAAAGAAATTAGAAATTATGAATCGTGAAGCCAACGGGGTGACCCTTGCTTATGAGACCAAGAGAAAGCAAGATGGATGTGTGGTATGTCGGGCTGTGTATTTGGGGAAAGCACAAGCCAGTAGCTAAGAAGCACGTGCAGTGGTGAGTGAAAGAAGGGGAGGAGAAGAATGCAACAAGTTTAAAGCTTGACTGAAGTAGGCATGAAAGTTCTTGTACATTCTTTATTATAAAAGCCTCAAATCCCATATTAAAGACTACTTTCTCTATTGCTTTTCCTTGTAAGCAGTTGTAGTTTCTGTGGGTGTGTTATCTGACTGAAAAGAGGTTCTCTGTGAGGATGAGTGGGAGTGGTTGTGAAGTCATTCTCTTTGTTGTTTCCATTGTAAGACCATGTTTGAGAATTCCTGAAGGTAGAACATGGGTAATACTTAAATGATCCAGTGTAGGTTTTTTTCTTATGTTCTACTATAACATTTTTCAGTACACTTGTATTTGGGTTTAAAGAAACCCTTATTTTTGCAAATCAGATCATTGTCTGGGTATGAGACCTGCTGAGAGTAGTCAAAAAGAAAGGCTTTCCTTATTGCCGTGCAGACTCTGGGGGATGGGGGGTGTGTGTGTGTTCTGCCTTCAGGGATATAGTACTCGGGATGCAGGGGAAGAGCATTTTGGTGTTGTGCAAGACTTAGTATGGGGTATTTAGGGGAAGGCCCAAAGGCAAGGGAAGGGAGGTATAGAGGTGAACTGGAGAGGAA
The DNA here is from genome assembly GCF_023634085.1 of Falco cherrug. Classification (NCBI taxonomy): domain Eukaryota; kingdom Metazoa; phylum Chordata; class Aves; order Falconiformes; family Falconidae; genus Falco; species Falco cherrug. The sequence continues at coordinate 6,208,140 of NC_073719.1, read as the reverse complement.
TAAGCATGGGAAAATAGTGGAATAAGGGGATAAAAGGCCCAGTCACGTGTAAACAGGTTGCTTATCATTACATTTGCCTGGCCATGCCCTGTGCTTGATCAACACAGTCTAACCTGTCTTATTAAACTCCCTATTTTTCCTAGGTGAGGAGTTTCTCTATTTTGTGTGCATGTGTGTGTATGGAGGTCTGAATGCCAGCAACTGGAGAAAGGGCCTCATAAGCCTGAGGTCCCAGCAACTGGAGTGCCTTCCAGTTGTTTGAGCGCATGTAATAGCCAGTAAACTTCAAGCCAGACTAGCCAGAAAGTAGGATGAGAGGCTTGTGAGCCAGGTATCGGAGAGGTGGTAAGTCTGGGTCAGTTACTGGCAAGGCTACAGGGTCTGAGACACAGCTACTGGCCATAAGTCCAGATGAGCTACCAGAGACACCTATTTGTGTGTGTCGAGCAGCTGGAAGACCAGGGGATCCAGGGGCCAGCTACTGGATACACTGTCTAAGGCCAGTTACTGGAGGAATCCACGGTATATGTGTGTGTAGGTGCATGAGGTCTGAGTACCCGCAGCTGGAGTGTGCCTGCATGCCTTGGGAGTTCGCATGCCTAGTTGCCAGGAATGGGGGAGACTAGGGATCTAGGGGCCATACTGTGTGTGTATATATATACGTATGTATTTTCCTTTAACAGGATTTCATCCTGATCAGCCAGAGAGAGGAACAGGTCATTGGTGCTGTTTGAGAGAGTGTTATCCCAAATCTGGGTTCTTTACCTGGTGTGCAAGAGCCAATCCACACACAGAGCCAAGATACTTGTTTATTGCATGTCTGCAGAGATGGGTGCTAGGTGGTAAATCCACAAAGCTAGCACACTTCTTAACGCATAGCAGAACTCTTTATACACTTTAAACAATTGTTTACAATTATGTTTAGTTGCACTTAATTCTCACTGGTTCTTATGAGCCTCGTCTCCATTTAAAGGTACAGTGGTTGGTGTTTTTTCCCACCCTGCATGTTCTGTGGGGAGGTGGCTTTGTCAGTAGGGGGCTCTCTTTGCTCGGGGGTGGATCTTTTACTATGCTAATTAGGATAGTTCTCACAGTTCCAGGAATTTACTGTTTGGTCTCCTTAAACTCAAGGAGAACCAAATGGTTATCTTGTGCCCCAGCTTGAGGTATTTATGGTGTCTGTTCCTTCTCCCAAGGCCGTGCTTAGTTAACTGCTTGTAAGGATTTAACTAACATCCTCTGTTTTTCAAATTCTTTCTTGTTTTTCACTATAGATATTTACTTCCCCCCCCCCCCCCTTTTTCTTTTTAAAAGTAAATAATTCTTATATCAAGAGTGCTGCTGCATTTTTCTGTCAGTGTTGATCTGTGTGGCTGGCTTTGTGTGTATGTATTGTAGCATGTGTGCCTATTTGGAAATACATGCTCACTCAGTCTTGCTACTCTGCACCTGGGGGTATGGCACTGTGGTAGCCTTGCCTTTACTGAGCTACCAGCTTCAGCACCTCCTAACAGAGTGTACCTTTTAAATAAATAGTAAATTTCCACATAACTGTGTGTAAAGGTAAGAGTTTACAAGGAAAATTCATTTGTACTGTTGCCAGATGGGTTAAATAATCAGTGGCTGAAAGAAAAAGCTTGGTTAAGTTTATAAAAGTATGAGTTAAGGTGAAGGTAGTCTGTCTGCTCAACTGAACCATACTATTTAATTCTCTGAAGCCTAAGCAGGTATATCACTTTGTTTCCATTGTTTGCTTTGCTTTCTCCTTTTTTGTCACTCTTCTGTGTGTGTTTTGTTGTGTGGATTAAGGCAAGTTCTTAAAAAACTTCAAAGATTTTCTTCAGAATGACAACCCTTAAGCCCCACAGGATTTGACAGACAACTTTCAGTCCTTATATTCCCCCCCCCCCCCCCCCCCCCGTCTTCTCCCAAGTTGAATCTTTATTGTCCTTTTCACAACTACAAAAATCTCAGGACCTTGATCTCATGCTGTTAAGTAAGAAACTTCATCATTGATTTTAATGAGTGCAGGACTTGGATGCTGCTATTAATATTTTCTTGCACTTGTTATTGTTTAGAGCTCTCCTCAGTTCAAGTAATTTCTGTAGAATTCGTGTGCTGTTTACCAATTTCCAAACTAACAGAAATGTTAAGTAAGACCACACAGTGCCAATTCTTATGCTGCCATGTAAGTCTGTCTGTGCTGATACAATGCCTTGCTATTTACTTAAATTACTGTATTTATAGTAGTTTAGCAACCTTTCATGTGCTGGTGTTTGAAGACTACATTATCTTAATTGAAAGATAAGGCTACTGAGACAATGTCAGATATTTAATGAAAACAAAGTCTGCTTGATTAAAAGTCCTTGCATTGTCCGCTAAGTTTGTGTTTCTGTTTTATGAGATTATTAGGTATGAAAAAACTTTTATTGTAAATAAGTTTTGCTTACAGCTTATGACTTCTGTTATCTTCTAAATGTTTAGATAGGTATCTTCTAAAAATATTAGATTTAACCTAACTTTTTCTTAAATGCAAAGGCCTATCCATAGTCTGAATACAGGTATGTCTGTGTGCTGTAGGAGAGAGTGCTTCATTAATAGTTCTTTGAACTAACTCAGAGAAAAGTAGACTATAATCATAAAGAGACTGATTAGGGCATCAGGCATAAAGGATAAATTTTGGATGGTCAGTATTACTAATGTAGAGTTCTTTGCTTATTCAACTCTGAAAAACATGGTTTGTGTCTCTTGCAGTGTTTTCTGGAAGTTGTAAAGCTAGTGAAAAAATGTATCTAAGACAGCAAATAAAGTGTTACTCTTGGAGATTTCAGCAGTAGCTTTTCTCCAGTAATGTGAATTGAGCAATTGCATGTTGCTAAACAAATTAAAGCATTCTTGAGATGAAGTATTCTGCATCTGTTTTATCTAGATGAGTTGCCTGGGAATCCTATAAGCATTTTAAAATTATCATCTCCTCTATGGTTGCTTTCTGAATTTGACATAAGGGTGTCCAGTTTTTTGTCTGTTTTTCTCTCTAAGTGGATAGAAGCTTGCTCTTCACTAGAGCTGAGACTGGGAAGTATTCATCCTGGCTCGTCAGGAATATAGTTGTATTAGATTGAATGATTTATTTTTTTTTTGAGGGGGGTGGGGTGGTGGTGGTGTCAAATGCTGTCTAGAGAGCAGGTCCTGTTTTCAAGTGTCGAACTAGAGGAGTCTCCGATTCATGTGCTTGGTGCCCCAGAGGTATACTTGAAAAGCTGAAAGCATCTGCAGATTTGCATGTGAATCTTTAGAACTGATTTATTTTATTGGCATACTGAGAGAGTGTATATGTTTAGTATTGGCAGAAACTGATCCACCTAAAGTGTTTTGATATAGAACCTGTTCTGGTCTACTTCAGTATAAATGGGTAATGTTTACAAATACTTCTCTGGGTTAAAATATATTGTATCCTCTCAGTGGCTTGGTTCTTATGATAATCAACTTGATAACATCAGTAGTTTAGTGATTTGTGGGATTGGGGAGGGGACACAAAGTTCAGTGAATTTAATCACTTGTTTGAATATAACCTTGTATTGAATAAATTTTTAAAAAAATAAACTGCATTCTCTGGGTCTACTAGTAATCTATGTTATGACATCCACCTAGGATTGTAAGAAATCTTTGGCCAACAGACTGTTCCACCTAGAGTGGTAGTGAAACTGCTTCACTGATTTAAAAGGGGAAAATTAAGCACTTTGTGTTTATACTCGGATTGCAATCTTAGGCCTTGTAGCATTGGTGTTAGTTGTGGCATGCCCTCTCCTGGTATGATAGATGTACTCAGCGATTCTTTTTGCTTCAGTTCTCACTGGCAATCTCTCTCTCTTCCCACGTTTCAAGCCCCTGAATCTCAAAGCAGGGATGGGGAACACCCCCACCCCCCATCGCAAGGAAAGATCAAGTTTAAGACTGTCTGAGTAGCCTGAATATATGCAAGTCCATGAGACCCAATGCGATGATGTATTCCAGTGTACTGAGAGAACTGGCTGATGTAGTTGCCAAGCCACTCTCCATCATATTTGAAGTGTCACAGCAGTAAAGTGAAGTCCTCAGTGACCAGAGAAAAAGGGAAACATCATGCCCATTTTTAAAAATGGTAAAAAGGAGGACCCTGGGAACTACCAACCAGTCAGCCTCACCTCTGTGCCTGGTGAGATCATGGAACAGATCCTCCTGGAAGACATGTCAAGGCACATGGAAGGCAGAGAGGTGATAAGAGACAGCCAACATAGCTTCAGCAAGGGCAAATTGTGCCTGACTAATCTCATGGCCTTCTATGATGGAGGAACTGCATCAGTGGACAAGGGAAGAGCTATGGATGTCATCTATCTAGTCTTTTGTAAGGCCTTTGATGTGGTCCCCCACAACATTCTTGCCTCTAAACTGGAGGGAGGTGGATATCACTGATGGACTCTTAAATAGATAAGGAATTGGCTGGATGTCTGCATCCAAAGAATTTCAGTCAATGGTTCAATGTCCAATTGGAAACCAGTAATGAGTGGTGTCCCTCAAGGGTCTGTACTGGGACCAGTACTATTTAATATCTTTATTAATGACACAGTGTGATTGAATGCACCCTCAGCAAGTTTGCAGATGACACCAAGCTGAGTGCTGCAGCTGATTCACTAGAGGAAAGGGATGCCATCCAGAGGGACCTTGACAGGCTTGAGAAGTGGGCCCATGTGAACCTCGTGAAGTTCAACAAGGCCAAGTGCAAGGTCCTGTACCCGGTCAGGGCAATCCACAGTATCAGGACAGACTGGGGCTGAATGGATTGAGAGCAGCCCTGCAAAGGAGGATTTGAGGATATACTGGTGGATGAAAAATTGGACGTGAGCTGACATTGTGTGCTTGCAGTCCAGAAAGCCAACTGTATCCTGTGCTGTATCAAAAGAAATGTGATGAGCAGGTTGAGGGAGGTGATATCTGTGTGTCCTGTTGTGTCCCATCCTGTGTGTCATCATCCTGCCCCCCCCCCCCCCCCCCAAAAAAAAAAAAAAAAACCAAAACAAACCCACACCCATAAAAATCATTGCTGCTTTTTTTTGCAAGAGCTGATATATGTGTTGGGAAGTCCAGGAAAAAAAAAATTATACGTTCATGTTTAAGATACTGCTGTAGAAAACCAACTGTACCTCTGCCACATGTCTATTGTACAGTGTCAGGCAAGTCAAACTTTATTGGGTGCTTATTAATCACTTGTTACTTGCTTTCTAGATAACTTGTACTTTTTATGTCTAACTTCTGGATTCTGGGGGGTGAAAGTGAAGTGAAACAACTCCTTTTAACCTTGTGTTTACACCCATATGTATTATGAGCAGAGCTGAAACTCATGCTCATATCTTTACAATAGGGTCAGACAGCTATCAGATACTGTAGCAGTGGACTCCACAAGTTTGATAACTGAGAGAGAACAAGATCTGGGGATCTGCTTCTACTCCAGGTTAGGATGTGGGAGAGAAAAGGAGTCTCATTTGGAGAATAACTCCTCTTCTGCCAGTCTGGCCTGGTACAGGCCTGGTTTTCTTCTTCCTTTCTATTCAACTATAATTCTACCTTGCCTTTGGCTGCAGCCTCAGTCTTACAAATTCATTTTGGAAACACTTTAGTCAGGTTACTTCCTTTTCCGTGCTGCTGTACAATGATGTTGCGTGTTGAAATTCAGTAGTATTCTTGTATGTAATTCCATTAGTCTTTGAGAAGGATCAACCTGCTTAGCACTCTGTATAAGTTACAAAGAAAAGTTTAGATAACTGGCACTTCTCTTCTGGAGAAGAGATGAGTGTTAGGCTAGTTTTGTATGTATGTTGGATACCTAAAGGATTTGGTAATTCTTTCTTAGTGTATTAATGTAGGAAGGACTGTAATCAAGTTACAGGCCAGAAGGCTAGTTCTTGAATGCTTAACTGGAATGTTATAGGGGAACTACCCACAAACATTGCAGTACTTCAGTGTCCTGTTAAAACGAAAGGGTTTTAGTCTAAATTTTTTTTCTAACCTTGAGATATTGTTCTGTATCCACAGCTAAATCTTGCTGTCCTCGCTGAGCTTTCTTAGCCAGGAACATTTTGTACTTGAATATCAGATGCAGCTTTCATGTCCATTTTAAGTAGGTTTTATAGTGATTGGGGGATAATGTCAGTCACTTCTCACAAGTAACAAGCACTAGGACAAGAGAAAATAGCCTCAAGTTGCACCAGGGGAGGTTTAGATTGGATATTAGGAAAAATTTCTTCACCAAAAGGGTTTTCAAGCATTGGAACAGGCTGCCCAGGAAAGTGGTTAACTTGGGAGTGTTAGTAGCTAGTTTCATTGTGTCCAACCATTAACCTAAGTTCTAGTTCTGACTTAGTTTTTTGATAAGTGAAGCTTGCACTGCTTTATAATTTTGGCAGCTTAGATCTTGAGCTTTTCACTTCAGATGACAATTCATGTTAGAGACATCTTTACTGTGCTTTGAAAATATCCTTCATGTGGCTGCTTTTAAGTCATGCCAATTGAAATAGAATCATTTAGGCTGGAAAAGACCCTTAAGATTGAGTTCAACTGTTAACAGTACCAAGTCCACCACTAAACCATGTCTACAAGTCTTTTAAATACCTCCAGGGATGGTGACTCAATCACCCCGCTTGCTACTTGGGAGAAGAGACTGACCCCCACCTGTCTACAACCTCCTTTCAGGTAGAGAGCAATAAAGTCCCCCCTGAGCCTCCTTTTCTCAAGACTAAACCCCAGTTCCCTCAACTGCTCCTCATAAGACTTGTGCTCCAGACACTTCACCAGCTTCATTGCCCTTTTCTGGACACACTCCATCCTCTACATCTCCCTTGAAGTTAGGGGCCCAAAACTGAACACAGTACTGGAGGTGTGGCCTTGCTGGCGTCCATGCTGAGTACAGCGGGATGATCACTTCCCTAGTCTTGCTGGCCACGCTGTTTTAGATACAAGCCAGGATGCTATTGGCCTACTTGGCCACACTGCTGGCTCATGTTCAGCCAGTTGTCAACCAGCAGCCCCAGGTCCTTTTCCACCAGGCAGCTTTCTAGCCACTCATCCCCAAGCCTGTAGCATTGCATGGAATTATGAGCCAAGTGCAGGACCTGGCACTTCTCCTTGTTGAACCTCATACAATTGGCCTTGGCCCATTGGTCCAGGCTGTCCAGGCTCCTCTGCAGAGCCTTCCTATCCTCAAGTAGATCAACACTCCCACCCAACTTGGTGTCATCTGCAAACTTACTGAGGGTGCACTCAATCCCCTCATCTAGATTGTCAATAAAGTTATCGAACAGAACTGGACCCAATACTAAGTCCAGGGAACACCACTTGTGACTGGTCACCAGCTGGATGTAACTCTTAAACTGGCTGGATGGCCAGGCCCAGTTTACTCTGTGAAGAGTACACCTGTCCAAGCCATGAGCAGCCAGTTTCTCCAGGAAAATGCTATGGGAGACTGTGTCAAAGGCTTTACTAAAATCCAGGTAAGCAACATCCACAGCCTTTCCCTCATCCACTAGGTGAGTCACCTCGTCATAGAAGATCAGGTTTGTCAAGCAGGATGTGCCTTTCATAAACCCATGCTGACTGGGCCTGATCACCTGGTTGTCCTGTACATGCTGCGTGATGGCACTCAAGATGATCTGCTCCATAACCTTCCCTGGCACCAAGGTCAGACTGGCAGGCCTGTAGTTCCCTGGATCCTCCTTTTTGCCCTTCTTGTAGATGGGTATCACATTAGCTAACCTCTAGTCTTCTGGGACCTCCCTGGTTAGCCAGGAGTGTTGATATGAAATGATAGAGAGTGGCTCAGTGAGCACTTTTACCAGCTCCCTCAGTACCCTTGGGTGGATCTGATCCAGCCCCATAGACTTGCGTGTGTCTAAGAAGTGATGTAGCAGTTTGCTAACAGTTTCCCCCTTGGGTTTTGGGTGCTTCATTCTGTATTCCAGCTCAGGGGACTGGGTGCCCTGAGAACAACTGCTGTTACTGTTAAAGACCGAGGCAAAGGCAACATTAAGTACTTCAGCCTTTTCCTCATCCTTTGTCACTATACCCCCTGCATCTAATAAAGAATGGAGTTTCTCCTTAGCCCTCCTTATGTTGCTAATGTATTTGTAGGAATGTATTTTTTTTTTTGGTATCTTTTATGGCAGTAGCCACATGAAGTTCTAATTGGGCTTTAGCCTTTCTAATTTTCTCCCTGTGTAACCTTACAATTTCCTATAGTCCTCCTGAGCTGCCTGCCCCTTCTTCCAAAGGTCATAAGTTCTCTTTTTTTTTTTTTTTTTTTTTTTTTTTTTTTTCCCCCCCCCCCTTAGTTCCAGCCAGAGCTCTCTGTTCAGCCAGGCTGGTAGTCTTCCCTGCCAGCAGGTCTCTGGCATGTGGGGAGGGCCTGCTCCTGCACCTTTGAGATTTCCTTCTTCAACAGTGTTCAGCCTTCCTGGACTCCTTTATCCTTCAGACTGCCTCCCAAGGGACTCTATCAGCTAGGGTCCTAAACAGGCCAAAGTCTGCCCTTGAAGTCCAAGGTAGCAGTTCTGCTAAGCTCTCTCCTTTTCTGAGAATCAAAACCAGCAATTTCACGATCACTATGCCCAAGACAGCCTCTAACAATCATATCACCCACAGGTCCTTCTCTGTTCACAAAAAAAACAGATCCAGCGGGGCATCTCCCCTACTTGGCTCACTTATCAGCTGTGTCAGGAAGTTATCTTCCACACACTCCAGGAACCTCCTAGACTGTTTCCCTTCCACTGTATTGTATTTCCAGCGGACATCTGGTAAGTTGAAGTCCCCCATAAGAACAAGGGTTAGAAATCATAAGACTTCTCCCAGCTGCTTATAGAATATTTCATCTGCCTCTTTATCCTGGTTGGGTGATTTATAACAGACTCCCACCATGATATCTGCCTTGTTGGCCTTTCCCCTGATTCTTACTCATAAACACTCAACCCTTTCATCACCATTGTCAAGCTCTAGACAGTCAAAACTCTCCCTAAATAGAGGGCTACCCCATTGCCTCTCCTTCCTTGCCTATCTCTTCTAAAGAGCTTATAGCCATCCATTGCAACACTCCAGTCATGCAAGTCATCCCACCATGTTTCTGCAATTGCAACTTCATCATAGTTTTCTAGCTTCACAGTGGCTTTCAACTCCTCCTGTTTGTTGCCCATGCTGCATGCATTGGTGTATATGCAATTTGGTTGGGCTATTGGCCCTGCCACCTTTTTAGGGGGAGAAGCCCAATGTGACCACTCAGGTACTTCTGTGGTTTCTATTGCATCAATAACCCTTGTGTCTTTTCTGCCATGGGGATCTCCATCTGCTACTGATATGATTAGGGTGCTGTGTGTATTAGTATAAGGACATTTCAAATGTGCTCCAGTGTACTCAGCACATCAGGGAGCAGGCTGAATGATCTCACTAGCCCACTGTCCCTCAAATATTGGCATGCTGCTCCATGGCTTATCTCTAGTGAACCTTGTTTTATGCCTTTCCCCCATAAAATCTAGTTTAAGGTGCTCTCAATGAGCTCTTCTAACTCTTGTGCAAAGATCCTTTTCCCCCCTTTGAGAAAGGTATACTTCATCCATTGCCAGCAGGTCTGGTGTCATATAGATCAACCCATGATAAAAACCAGCAAAATTCTGCTGGTGATACCATGCTTGGAGCCAGATATTGATCAGCTGGGCCTTTCTGTTTCTCCCAGCATTATTCCCTGCAACTAGAAGGATAGAGGGGGGAAAAAAAATAAATGTACTTTTGCTACTGATCCCATAACCAGTTGTCCCAAGGCCCAGAAGTTTCTTTTGATTGTCTTTGGATCTCCTATTGCCACTTTGACACTACCTACATGAAAAAGCATTAACGGATAATAATGAGGGCTGTACCAGGGTAGGAAGTTTTCTCATCACACCTTTAACCTGGGCCCCAGGGAGACAGCAGACTTCCCTAAGAAATTAGGCTTTCTGTTCCTCTCAAAAGAGGCTCTCCTATGACAGTGACTCATCTTTTTTTATGGAATTGGTTTTGACATGGTGCATAGGCTGACTTAACCTTGGTGACACCTCCATGCTAGATGAACCCTCATCCTTGTAATTGTTCGGTTCCACTTGCATAGCCTTATACTTATTATGCAGGGGCACCTGGGAAGGTAAAGGTAGTCACAGAGGAGACATGCCTGCTGCACCAGGCAGGAACTTGTCACCATTGCCTTCTATCCCTTAAGTCACTGCAATGTGCTGGGTGGAAAGAGGACAGGGAACTCTGTATCATCTGTCCTGGGGAAGGTAAGGTGCAGTTCCAGTAGCTTATCTCCTCAGACTCCCTGATACTTCTCAACCTACTTGCCTCCTCCCAGAGCTCTGCCATTAAGCAGAGGAGTTCTTCTACCTGGGTGCACCTCCCACAGCTGTGCTCACTACTGCTCTCTGGTACTGTCATAAGAGTAGTGCACACCCTGCAGTCTGATACCTGCGTAGAGCTGCGATGGAAAACACGGTGCTGTCTGGGAAGTTGTGGCAGGTGCAGAGTTTAGAGAGGATATGGCCTTCTGCCAGCTAGATACCATTGCTCCCTGGCGTGGCCAGCAGAGTTACAGCACCCTTCTGTGCAAACTGCTATGCCACACCCTGTTTCCCTGCCCTGGTCACTAGTGTTTCCTAGGGGCCTCTATTATACATATGGGGGCAGCCTGGGGGCTTGGCTGCTATTACTCCTGGCATAGCTCAGGTTTCATCAGCTGCTATTGCTGGCTCCTGGTGGGTCTCTTCACTCCCCTGACATTTCCCTAGTTCAGATCCCCCCCCAATGCTAGAGTGACTGTTTTACCAATAGACTGGGTCAGTACAAAGGATGTAGAAGCCTAATTAAAGAAGCGAGTTTGTCTTTACTTACATATGTTTAAAGCAATAGAATAGTAAGTGAAATAATACAGCAAGAATAAAACAAGGTAGTGTACCTAGTCATTATTGCATATGACAGACTATAGCAGTTAAGAAAGATACATCGCTAATTGCCCTAATACTTTACCATCATCCAGATCCACAGTTGCTGGGGAGCCCTAGTTACAGCAAGGATTTGGAGAACCTTTCCCAGCAATTGGGAGATTTCTAAAGTCACTGTAAGAGTGTCTAGCTTTTATGCTGTTGAATAAACAAGCTCACCTAATTTCAGATGCGGAAACATCTGGTTTCACTCTCCTCTTGGATCCCACCAAAGCCTGGCCCAGGGCTCAGGGAGGAACCAAGGGAGTTTCCCTTATCTACTTGATTTTAACCACTGGTTTGCAAACAAGGCCATATATCTGGTTTCGTAGCCTTGACTACCTACATCTAAGCAAGGAAGGATGCGCTATATCTTTGCTAGTGATTATATTCTAAGCTACATCTTTCACTAATGATCATGCATATTTTGCTAATGATTGGATACTAAATATATATATAACATTCACTTGGTGGGCTCATCTAGAGGTCAGCTTTGGCTCAGGGCCTGTTGTTCAGGCCTCAGTACTTCAGTGAGCCACTGCAGATCATGCCAGCACTGGTGCTGCTCACCTTGGTGACCATAAACTATGTCTTTTAATTTGATTGTAAGGGGATGAGGTATTACTCCTTACTTTGTAACTGTTATTTATTCTAATTAAAATCTTATTTTTCTTAGGTATACATTCTGAGTAGGAAGTAATTGGAGCTTAATGTCTTCAAGTAAAGAGTGCTGCTTTAAACGGATGTGTTATCTTTAACTGTTTTATATTTACGTCGAAGTGTTGTTTTTACTTTGTCCGCTAGTTAAGTGGAATTCAATATTTCTGTGCTTTTCCTATGAAATACTGAAACAGGATAGAGCTAGTCTTGGATAAGACTGACAAAGGAAGCAAGTTATTTAAAACTTTGTCTTGGACTGATATCCTCGAAATGCTATTCCTGAGGTCTTTTGATAAGCCTGAAGTCTTGCATATCCTGTGAGAGTTGAATGTGAAATTTTCAATGTTATTTTTACCCATTCCTAATATTATCTTGATTGTCCATAGTATTTAGGGAAGCAAAATGGAAAAGTCTTTTACTGTTCAGAGAGAAAACAAGTTATTTCTGTTTATTCAAGGCTACTAATTTTTTTGATTTGGATGTTCAGGTTATCTTATTAGATTTCACACCCGAGTTTTGTTTGTAGGTTTAAAAAATAATCCCAATGTGAGGTGGCATTTGAACCCTAATATTATTCTAGTACTAGTTTCCTTTTCTTGATGTTAGGTTAGATGTTGATCTTAATAAATATTTCTCTCTTCTGTTTGCTTTTATTGGGGATTAACCAAATGTTATAGTATAAGAATAAGTTATATTTGATTGGGAAGATGAAAATAAATATGGAACTATATATATAATTAATATGATAGTATTAAGCATGTTGCACATAAAATGCTTGTGTGATAACTTCTTCTTTGAAATTTTCAGCCATGATAGAGGTGAAAAATGTGGTTAACTTGACATACCAGAATAGTGAGTCCAATGTGTTAAAGGAAAGCACCTTTTTTTAATTATTATTAATTTTTATTCATGGGACTGTTATGCATCTCTTGACTTGTCCATAAATTCAAAATGCTTACCTGTAGAAATTTATTGATATTACTAAGAAAGGAATACTGCTGACAATGCCTTTAGGAGTGAGGTTTGATCATTAAAAGGTATAATGTATTGAGAATCTTTAGGTTTTTAGCTCAATGCTACCCTTTAGTGTAATACTGTTGCATTAAAAAGCTAGCACATTTTTGTCCATCAGCAACAAGTTTTTTAACTAGACCTGGTAGGCCTAGTTATTCTGATTGTGAGGAGAGGCTACACTGGTATAAATGTCATTATTTGGGCCTCTTTATCAGTCTGCACGTGGGTTTTTTGTATTGATAATTGATACTAGAAAAACTGAAAAAGTCTTTGTTCTTTAATGTAAAATGTATCAAAAACTTTATTTTTAAATAAACTGGATTATTTCTCTTCTGTCATCGTTTCCATAAGGTCATTCTGGAGAAGATGCATGAGAACAGTTTCCATTGAATAGGAATTAATTTTAAAAGCTTTTTAAAAGTCACTAACATGTCATGTAAATCAGAACTTTGTGAAGAATCTGAATTCTTTTCACAACGACTTTCTTTGTTCCCTGCTTATAATGGAACCCTTAATGAGTGTGTGTTTTTCATCAAAACTTGAGATTAATATGGATGCATCCAGTTCAATTTAGCATTGTTATCTTTCTGTGTGTGTGTGGCTTTGTTTTGTGGGTTTTTTTAAGGGGCAGAGAGCCAAACTTCTAAAATGTTAATTAACACAGTTATAGGTTAAAAAGAACAGTTGAACTTATATGGCTTTTTTTTTTTTTTTTCTTGACGCTTTCCTCTCCTGTTACATTAAAGGATATGAAAGTAGTGTGTTATGCCATCTGCTGTCAGGTTATCAAAATGAAAACATAGTAATTCAGAGTGAAGAAATACTAGCATGGAGAGATGTTGAGATAATTCTCTATGTAATTTAATTTTGTCTTCTGAACCTGATGTTGCAAGTAGTAGTGGTGATTTGTGTTAATACTAAATTTTTATCTGATTGTAGAATTTATAGTTAGGAAATGATCATTGGGATATTTGCAGTTTTTGAGACCTTGTTGATCTTCCTCTACTGATCCTCTTGGAGTCAATGTCAGTGCTTTCTTCCAATAATTTGTTTCTATAACATATTTTGCATTTGCACTGAACTATGAAAAGCTTGTTTAAATTGATCCTGAAAGAGGACTTCAATCAAAATATCGCATGTGTTGTATGTACACGCTAGTTATTTTCATGAAGGCCCTTAATTTACTACTGCTAGTGAAAGAAGTTGTGGGCCTTGACAGATGAAAAGATGACGATGCTTCTTTTGTCTTTATCTAAATTAACAGCAGAGAGCTGAAATGACACAGAGAAAAATCTAAAAACCTTCAGAAGATAATGAAGCCTTTTCCTGATACAGGCAGTGTGACTGATTTACATGCAAAGATTGAACTTCCAAAAGGAAGAAGCTGAAGAGCTGATGCAACATAAAATTAAGATGTATTTAAAGTTGTTCTGTACTTCAAAATAGAATATCCAAATTTCTGCTCCCAGATATGTATATGTTGTGAAAAATGGTTGTGGTATTCTTCAGAATTGAACTATTAGAAAGTATAAAAATAAACACAAAAGCCAGTAAGGGATGGTGTTATGTGGTGGTGGTGTGTGTTCTTGTGCAGCTTCTGGGATGGTCTGCTGTGGCCTTTTTCTTTGCTCGTTTTCACAAAACTTTCAGATCAACCACTGTACTATTTAACCTTGAGAGTGTTTTGAACCAAGCTTCCAAAGGCCGGGGGGGGGGGGGGGGGAAGTGGTTAAAAAGAAATTATAGCCTAACCAATTATAATTTTGAGTGCTTGACTGTTTGGCTTGGGTTTTTTTTACTTTGAGTTTGACTTTCACTTTGGATGATTATTGCCTTTTTAAAGATATAAATATGCTTAAAATTGAATGTTATTGTGCATCAGCTGCATAAAAGCTTCTCGGCTGAATTCCATTTGTTGTTGGGGGGCAATAGCAACAAATCTAGATCATTAAAACAATGTGAAATTATTGTTTTCAAGCAATTATCTTTGTTCACAGGTGTCAGTTGTGATGCATGTTTAAAAGGAAATTTTCGAGGTCGCAGATACAAGTGTTTAATTTGCTATGATTACGATTTGTGTGCGACTTGTTATGAAAGTGGTGCAACAACAACAAGGCATACAACTGACCATCCAATGCAGTGCATACTAACAAGAGTAGATTTTGGTAAGTAATAATTTAATTCATATTAGAGCTGTTTGCAGTGGTTAAAAACTTGTATTTTTGTTTCACTGCTTTAGGAACTTTTTTCCCCAAATAGCATGCTGAAAATAATAGCAAGTTCCTGTCTCTGTGATAAAAAGCTTGTTTTCTCTTTGGTTCTAGCATCTGAAATCAGCTTTACTCTTTTGGATTAAGTGTTTTGGCACACAGCAAATTATCAGACTGTTAGATATCTATCTGACAAAAAGGATTACTCCTAAGTTAACTTCCACTACAAAAGGTGCAACAAAACTACATGCACACCCCTGCCCCCTTCCCTCAATATGTTGTACCAGAAAGTACCATGGTGAAGAAGAGAAATAGTGGCGAGAGTTTGGGGAAAATGCTGTTTTCTAGTTACATCGGGGGATGTTAATGCAGCAGGGGTGGTAGGCTGTACTGACTGTGGAAGACTAATGGCAAGGGCTAGGAAGTAATAGTCTTATTTGCCGTTTTCCCTGAGTTGTTTCTATTGTGTCATATTTATAACACCAGTGTTGTCATTCAGGAGGTATTTCCATAGCAGATCTTTGCATTAAGATGTTTTTGACGTTGGATGCTTATTTCTTTTTATACCTGTTTTAAGCCTGCATGGGTAATTTTTATTAAAAACTGTTTGCAGTGATTCAAACTATGTTAGTTTTGAAGTTTTTCAGCGCTCTTTTTTTTTTTAATCAAAAAGGTAAAAAAATTGAATATACACATTATGCTCCTTCCTATATGCATTTAAAGCTCAGAACAGCTGAATATGCCAATATACAGTTGCTTTCTCAGAGCTCTCTGAGCAGAGAATTCTCATTCACATGTAATTCTCAAGTACCTGCTTTCCCTAAGCCTGCCTTGTAATGACTTTGAAATCTGTGCTCTGAGAATCTAGAGTTTGGAAGGACAATTCTAAATATACAAATATAATTTTGAAAATCATATAATTTAAGTTTCTAGATATTTCTTCTTGGGCTTCACTTTTTTGCTTATTCATGAGGTAAAAATATTTGTGCAACAATCTATATTAATTCAATTTTCTGGTCACTATTTGAGATGTATGGTTCAGATTTATTTGTCCCCTGATGACAGTTATTCTTGCATGTTACATATAAGGTTAAATGGCAGCATCATCATAAACATTAAGTGTACGTGATTCATAGGGAAAAGAGGACTGACGTATGCTTGCTACGAAGCCATAAGTTAACAATCAGTGTTAAAAGTTTGAATGTTGCAATAAATTTTCCCATTGTATTGGTGGGAAGGACTTTTAAAAGTTAAAGTGACTAATCATGTGAATGTTCTGTGCATCTAGAAAACATTTTGTTTCTTGGAAACCTCAATATTTTTCTTTGAAAGACTCTAAACACACCTTTGGATTAGAGTGTGTTGCTGATGTACCCCTCATGGGGTTTTTAAAATTATAAGTGGACAAGTTGAACGGGGGGTATTCCCTGAACAACTGACCCCAGACAGCTGATTGCAAGAGACAGCAAGGGGTGGAGCCTGCACTGCTGGAGACTTAAGCAGGTGAAAATAATTGGCCCAGCTGATTGCAACCCAGGAGCATATGTATTCCCAGCAGGCAGGCACGTGGCAAAAAGCAGTGTCCTCTGCTTCTCCTGAGCTTCTAGCACCTAGTAAAACCAGCGCATCCACAGAGACAGAGCTCCTGTTCAAACATGCAATTGTCCAGGTTTCTGGCAGTGGGATATGTGAAGGGATATTCCTAGAGGTAGAAAGTGATTGCAAGCAAGACTGGGGGGTGTATGACCAGACTGAGGAACTGCTCTGCTTGGTGGCCGAGCAGCAGGAGGAGGTGAGTAGACTGAGGAGTATTCGAGAGTCTGAGAGGGGGATTGATCAATGGAGCTGTACTCTGTCATTTCTGATGCATAGAAACCAACTTAGCGTGGCTGTTATGGAGGCAGGTCCTGGATCTGCTTTGTGCCAGGAGGAAGAACAAACAGGGTGAACCGGAAGGCATTGGTATTAGTGAGACTTGGTGGAATGAGTTCCACAATTGGAGTATTGGAATGGACAGGGCTACAGGCTGTTCAGGAGGAATAGGCGGGGCAGGTGAGGTGGAGGTGTCACACTATATATGTAGAGGAGAGGCTTGAATATACAGCCCTTTCAGTTAGTGATGATGTGGTTGAGAACCTCTAGGTAAGGATTAGGGGGAAGGAAAACAAAACAGATGTTGCTGTGGGTGTCTACTATTGATCGCCCAGCCAAGATATTGGCACTGGTGAGTTACTCTATAAGCAATTAGGAGAAATCTCTGGATCATAGCTCTTCTTATGGGAGACTTCAACTTCCCAGACATCAACTGGGAATACCATACTGCTGTGATGAGCAGGTCTTGAAAATTCTTGAAGTTTATAGGAGAGAACTTGTCACAGGTACTCAGTGACCAATTAGGAAAGATGCCCTCCTAGACTTGTTATTTATGTACAGAGAAGGACTCGTGGGGGATGTGATGGTAGGTGGCTGTCTTGGCCACAGTGACTGCAAAATGGTTGAGTTTAAAATTTTCAGTGTAATGAGAAAAAAGGACAGCAGAGTTGCCACCCTGGACTTCAGGAGAGCAAACTTTGAGCTATTCAGGGAGCAGTGTCCCCAGGAAATCTGCTTTTGAGGGCTTAGGAGCCCACAAGTGCTGCTCAGTCTTTAAGAGCCACCTTTTAGAAGCACGGGAGCAGGCAATTCCACTGTGTAGAAAGTCAAGCAGGCAGGGCAGAAGATCAGCTTGGCTAAACAGGGAACTCCTCGTAGAGCTCAAGAGGAAAAAGAAATTGTATGATCTCTGGAAGTGAGGTCAGGCTTTGCAGGAAGATTACAGAGCTGTGGTTCATATATGCAGGGAGAAGACATGAAAGGTCAAAGCTCAACTGGAGTTTAAAATGGCCAGTGTTGCTTCAAACAACAAAAAAAGGCTTTTTCAAGTATGTTAATAGCAAGAGGCGGTCTAAAGAAAACATTGGACCGATACTTGTTGAAGACGGTCACCTGACAAATAAGGATGAAGAAAAGGCAGAGGCATTCAATGCGTGCTTTCCCCCCCCCCCCCCCCCCCCCCCCCTCGGTCTTTAATAATACTGATAGACCTTGGCCAATGTTATTCCAATCTACAAGAAGGGCATGAGGGAAGACCCAGGGAACTACAGACCTGTTGGTCTAACCTCAGTACCTGGAAAAATTATGCAGAAAATTATACTGAGTACTACTGAAAGGTATTTAAAGAACAATGCAATCATCAAGCACAGTCAACATGGGTTCACAAAGGGAAAGTCCCGTTTCAAGAATCTGATATCCTTCTACGTTAAGGTCACCTGCCTAGTGGATGAAGGAAAGGCGGTGGATGTAGTTCTTCTGGATTTTAGTGAAGCTTTTGATACTGCCCCTCACAGCATCCTTCTGGACGAGTTTTCCAACTGTGGGATGAGCATGCGCTGGGTGAAGAACTGGCTGAACGGCAGGGCTCAAAGGGTTGTAGTGAATGGGGCTACATCTGGCTGGTGACTGGTCACCAGCGGTGTTCCTCAGGGCTTAATTCTAGGGCCAGTTCTGTTTAATATTTTTATCAACTATCTGGATGCAGGAGTTGAATGCAGCATTAGCAAGTTTGCTGATGATACTGAACTGGGGGGTGCTGT
The DNA here is from genome assembly GCF_023634085.1 of Falco cherrug. Lineage (NCBI taxonomy): Eukaryota > Metazoa > Chordata > Aves > Falconiformes > Falconidae > Falco > Falco cherrug. Next base: position 6,189,597 of record NC_073719.1, on the reverse strand, counting down.
TGATTCTCTTGAGGGACAAGAGGCCTTGCAGAGGGATCTAGATAGATTGGAGCATTGGGCTATGATTAATGGGAAGAAATTTCACAAGAACACATGTCCAATTCTGTGCCTGGGACAGAGTAATGCTGGGCACAAGTTGGGAGAGGAATGGCTGGAGAGTGACCCTGCAGAAAGGGATGTGGAGGTGCTGGTTGACAGGAGGCTCAATATGAATCAGCAGCGTGCCCTGGCAGCCAAGAGAGCAAACCGCATTGTGGGGTACGTTAAACACAGCATAACCAGCAGGTCAAAGGAGGTGATTATCCTGCTGTACTCGGCTGTAATCTTGCTGTATTCAGCATTGGTGCGACCTCACCTTGAGTTCTGCGTGCAGTTCTGGGCTCCACAATTTAAGAAGGATGTGAAGGTCCTTGAATGCATCCAGAGGAGGGCAACAAAGCTGGTGAAAAGGCTGGAAGGCACGTCCTATGAGGAGCAGCTAAGGACTTTGGAGAAAAGGAGGCTGAGGGGCAACCTCATTGTTCCCTACAGCTTCCTGAGGAGGGGAAGTGAAGAGGGAGGTGCTGATCTCTTTTCCCTGGGGTCCAGTGTTAGCATGCATGGGAATGGTTCAAAGCTGTGCCAGGGGAGGTTCAGTCTTGACTTTAGGAAACATTTCTTTGCTGAGAGTGTGGTCAAACACTGGAACAGGCTTCCTAGAGAGGTGGTTGATGCCCTATGCCTGTCAGTGTTTAAGAGGCATTTGGACAATGTCCTTAATAACATGCTGTAACATTTGGTCAGCCCTGAAGTAGTCAGGCAGTTGGACTACATGATGATTGTAGGTCCTTTCCAACTGAAATAATCTATTCGATTCTATTCTAAGTCTTTATGAACAAACAAGCCAGGAAGGTGGAAGAAACTTTGCAGTGAAGTAGGGACGGGGGCTGATCTGAAATGTTTTTAGGACCACTTACAAATTGTTTGGTTTCTATGGAGTATAGGAGATGTTTCTGTAGTTTGTCAGAAGAATTTAAAATATTCTTCTAGTGTTTTCATGTAGCTTATACTTGAACACTGTTCCCTTAGAATTGGTGATAGTAAAAGAAGAAAATGCTGAAGCTCAGCCCTTCAACAAGACTTTTTGTTTTATTAAACCTGGAACAGCATGAGAGGAAAGCACGTCACTGTATTCTGAACTGCAACAAGGGCTAATGGCAGAGAAAGCCAAAGTACAGTTCACCTTGTTGATTTATGCACCAATTTAAAATAAAGAATGTTTATAAATGTCTTTCTGCTTAGGCTTTAGGAAGGTTTATGACTTCATTCTGGAAATACTTATGCCTTACCTTACATTCCATACAGGATTGTAATATAAGAAAGTATGTACAGTGTGGTTAAAAATTGGATGCATAGAGAAAGTGTAGTAAGTTTTTTAAGGGTGTTGTATAAATAAGGAGGTAATGTGATTTAGAGGAACATAGAGGTATTTAGTAGATAATGAAAAAATATAATTAATGCTGCAGTTAGTCTAAATTTGTTTCAGAGTTGTCAGGTTAGTTGTTCTAGTGAAACTAAAAATAATTAACCAAAGATGTACAAGAAGGTTAAAAGAAAACATCCTGAAGGGAAACATCAGCAGTATAAAACTAAATGGAAAAAAAGATGGAACTGGACAGAGATGTCACTTGCTGTCTATGGAAGTATGGGTGGGAAACATAAGAATAAAGAACACTGGGAGGAAAACACCTGAAGTAAAAACAGAGTGGAAGACTGAAGACTTAACGGAGGTAGATGTGTGACTACTAGAATACCTTTCTATTGACAAAAATGAGAATTGTTGCTTGCAGTCAGATTTGAATAAAATATGTAAGGTTGTGCGTGTGTGGAGACTGTTTTAATGGGAATAAGCTCATTGTGGTGGTTATTAGTTGATGGAGTTGGGGAGTGGACAGTAGGCAAGATGGTGAACACTTTATTTTGTGGTAAAGAGGGAGGCAGGAGACTATATATATATATATTTTATTGCAAAACTGAAAGCTCAGAGGAGGCCAGTACCACCCACCCACCCCACCCCCTTTAAACATGGGGGGGAAGATATGTCATAGAGATGATATGTTCAAGATTCATCTGTAGTTGGTGATGAAGATGGACCTAAGGGAAGGACCTAAGTATCTCTGCTTCCATTCAGCATGCTAACCAGTAGGCAGCATTGTCTCTGTATAGAAAGTGGAGAGACTGTACTGGTAATCTGTGCTTGAAACCTTGTTAAAGTTATGGGTTGTGATGGGGCAGTGAACCAAGTAGATTCTCCTAGGTGTCAGGAATAGCTTGGGACATCTAATGAAATTACTGTGCAGTTGTATAACTCTGTAAGAGTCAGTGCAGCTGGCTCCAAGACAGACTCACCACTGGCCAAAGCTGAGCTAATCAGCAGTGTCAGTGGTGTCTCTGTGATAACATGTTTAAGAAAGGGTAAAAAACACTGTGCAGCGGTTGGGAGAGAGGAGTGAGAACAATGTGAGAGAAACAACCCTGCAGACACCAAGGTTGGTGAAGAAGGAGGGGGACAAGGTACTCCAGGCTCTGGAGCAGAGGTTCCCCTGCAGTCCATGGAGGACCACATCAGAGCAGATACCACACTGCAGCCTGTGGAGGACCACACACTGGAGCAGGCTCCTGGCAGGAACTGCAGCCAGTGAAGAGCCTATGTAGGAACAGGTTTCTCTGGCAGGATCTGTGGCCCATGGAGAATCTGTGCTGGAGCAGTCTGTTCCTGAAGGACTGTACCCTATGGAAAAGGACCCATGTTGGAGCAGTTTGTGAAGGACTGAATCCTGTGGGAGGGACCCTACACTGGAGCAGGGGAAGAGCATGAGGAGGTATTAGTGGCAGAGATGAAGTGTTACAAACTGACTGCGACCCCCCATCACCCTGCACTGCTTTGGGGGAAGGAGGTACAAGAACTATGAATGAAGTTGAGCCTAGGAAGAGGAGGAGGAGGAGGGTGGCGGGGGGGGATGGGTTTTTAGTTTTGTCTTTATTCCTTACCATCCTACTCTATTTTTAATTGGCAATAAATTATTTTCCCCGTGTAAGAGTCTGTTTCACCCATGACAATAACTGGTAAGCAATCTCCCATCTTTATCTCAACTCACAAGCTTTTTCATCTTATTTCCTCCCCATGTCCTGTTGAAGAGGAGGAGAGTGAGTGGCTTGGTGGGTACTTGGTGGCCAGCCAAGGTCAATTACTACAGTGCATAGGAGCTTTAAAATGCTGTGAAATATATACTAATGACAGGTTGCTGGAGGAGCTTTAGTTGTGTGTCATGGTTTAACCCCAGCCAGCAACCATGTACCACGCAGCTGCTTGCTTGCTCCCCCCCCCACCCGGAGGGGCGGGGAGGAGAATTGGAAAGGAATGTAAAACTTGGGGCTTGAGAGAAATTATTCAGTTGTTCTTAAACAGAATAAAAAAGAAAGAACATCAATAATATAAATAACAATAATAATAAGTTACAATGGAAAGGGGGGGAAAAGGATAAAACCCAAAGGAAAAGGGAGAAAGGAAAACAAGTGATGCACAGCACCACCTGCTGACCGATGCCCAGCCAGTCCCTGAGCAACGATCTCCGGGCCCCAGCTAACACCCCAAATTTATATACCAAGCATGAAGTCCTATGGTATGGAATACCTCTTTGGCTGGTTCAGGTCAGCTGACCTGGCTGTGTCCCCTCCCAGTTTCTTGTGCCCCTCCAGCACTCTGGCTGGCAAGGCCCAAGAAACCGAAAAGTCCTTAACTTAGTATAAACATTACCCAGCAACAACTAAAAATATCAGTGTGTTACCAACATTGTTCTCACATCAGAGCTAAAGTATAGCACTGTACTAGCTACTAAGAAAAAAGTTAACTCCGTTCCAGATGAAACCAGGACGTCATGGCCTTGAATTTCCAGAGACTTTGATCAGTATAGGAACTCATGTGAGACTTGGAAATGAATAAGCAGCACCTAGTGATTTCCAGCTTCACCCATGTTTGTGTTTATGAGCCTAGTTGGCTCACTAGTACCGTAAGTCAATGCACAATCTAGTATTTCTTCTGAATGAGGAAGGTGGAATTATGAATGATGACAGTTGTATTGTTTTTCAGTTCCTAGAGTGATGCTGGGAAAAGATACTTGTTAGACATGGTTTAAAATGCTGAATGGGCACAAACATTGGTATGCTGTCATAGCAAAGGACAGAAAGCATTGCAATAGGTCTACTTTAAGAATAGGGATGTGCATGTCTAGTAGTCTATAGAAATTATACTTTTTGCTAGAGCAGCATAGAAGTTCAGAGCAGACTTTCCAGTTTCCATGTTCCTGAAAAAGAATTGTTGACAGTGAGCCACAAACTCTATATTTGAAGCTGTTAGGATGCTTGATTTGTATTATGTGGAAGCATGTTATTTCCTCACTATCCCTGCCATTTTCAAGGGGTTAGACTAGGCAAAGAAAGTAATATGATTTTCCTGGAAAATTGTATTAAGAGCTTATATTGTGTTACTTCTGTTCACATCCCCAGTGTAAATTCAGCTCAGGTGCTTATAGGGTACAAGATCAAAACCCTCCAGCTACCTTTTGCGAAAACATGAACTGTGTACATGAAGTTAAGCTTTAAAATGCCAAGTCTGAGGTCTGGATAAATTGACTAGAATTCAGCTTGAGGCTTTACCAGTCTTAAACTATTAGATGATGATCCATTTAGTCATGCATGTCTTGCTAAGTCAGTTAGTGACAGCTGTGTTGGCAGTGTTAGACGTTGACAGCTGGGCATCAAATCAAATCCTTTGTAATCTGCATCATCACCTCAGTGTGTTCATGGCTTTGGTATGTGGTATCAACAACAGAATGTCCAGCAGAGTGTTTCTGATTCTCAAGTAGTTAGCCCAGCAAGCACTACTTAGCTCTGTAGCTGAACACTGAGAAACTGATGAATTTGTATGAAGAAAACCAGAGATTGTGCTGTTTCTTGCTATTACTATACTCTGAGATATTTCAAAAAGGTTGAAATATTGATGTGCTATATGGAAGCAATTGGCAACTTTTTCCAGACTTTGCTTTAGCAGAAACTAAAAAACACAGAATCTTTATAGCTAGAAAATGTGAAGCAAAACGGAAGATGCAGTAGCTTTAAGAGTAATACTGTTCTGATTAATGAAGCTTATTGATCACTGTTAAAGTACCACCTCAAGAAAAAAAAAAGGGAGGGAAAAAAGATTGTCAGCATTAATTTTCTTTAACTTTTTAGTTCAAATATTAGTGTGAAATCAGCATATTACTTGTATAATATTAACATTTTTAGTTTATGCATATTAAATTGAAATTAAGTTGTACTTTATGAAAATAAGTGTTATTAAAATTACTCTGGTTTCTGTGTACTTTCTTAAAGTAATATGTCTCCTCTGTCTACAAGGGCAAATTGTTACATTGAGTTCTGAATCAGCTTCTTGAAATACTGGTTTTGTCGAAGGAATGCTAGTGTATTTCTGAATGAGTGCCAGGAGGTTTGCAACTAGAGGGAAGAATATGCTAGCTCTGTGGTTGATGAAGCAAAATTGTTCTTTTACTTCCCCATTGAGATTGTCAAACATCCTAAAGCCATTTCCTTTAGGAAACACTATAGTTTCCAAATACTCTTAGGCTCGAAATCTAATTTAGTATGCCATCAAGTCCCCTTTAGAGAACATTCTGAGCCTAAGCATCGTCTTAGTGCTCTTCCTCTGTAAGCAGTGAAGGAAAAATTTCCTGGAGTGATGCAATTTAGTATGAATTTAGCATGGTTTGTTAAATCTTCATGATCAGTTTGTCTCATGTTAATTGCTAAATCAGTAGCTTAAGGGAGGCTGCTACTTCAGTAGTCAAGAAGTGTTGAAGTATTGAAACTGGTATGTAACACCTCCTTTTGCTTCACTAAAATTTCCCCATATTGTTAGTTAACGGCTATGGCACCAATATCAACATATTGTGTGCTGGTGTCACTGAGGCTTTTAAAATTATAATATTTAATATAAATTTGCTGCAAGTAAGGCTGTGAGAGCACAGTACATCTACAGTGATCTTATATGTAGTACAAGCTCACCTATAGTAAAAACAAGGGTGGAGGGAAAAGTGATGGTTTGGCAGCACCATCAGACTTTGCTCTTCCTGAATATTAGAAAGTTATGTTGTTTGCTAGTGAAAATTGTGTAGTCTGTCTATTCTTTTGGAAGTTGAGTCATGGAACAACTTTATAATATTGGCATATGCACTTTGTGCAGAATTAATATGTTTATTTTGATTAAATAATGGATTAATTTGACAGTGATTACGTGCACATAGGTGTATATATAAAGAGGTTATATAAATATAATAATGCTGCTTGAAAATAATCCCTCATAAAATAACATCTTTTTCCAGATTTGTATTATGGTGGAGAAGCTTTCTCTGTAGAGCAGCCACAGTCCTTTACTTGTCCTTACTGTGGAAAGATGGGTTATACAGAAACATCTCTTCAAGAACACGTTGCTTCTGAACACACAGAAACATCATCAGAGGTGGTAAGCCAAGTCACTTCAGCATTGCTTTTCAATTACAATGAAAGTATATAAAAAATTCCGGAAAATGAGTATTTTTTTCTTGAAATATGCGTTCATTTAAATACTGACTAGGAAGGTGTGTACCATACATACACACCATGCTGGTGTTTTCCCCTCTTGACTCTTTGCGCTACTAACAGTCCCCAACATAACGACCCTACATCTGTCTACAATATCACCTTTACCTCTACAGACTCTCACAGTACTCTCTCAGCAGTCTGAGTTAAGGTTATGCAGCTGAGTCCT